>NW_013668024.1:132060-143523 GCF_000517525.1 Limulus polyphemus | reverse complement strand
TGATTTAATTAAAACGACTTTCTCACGAGATCTACCATGAAATTCAAACCATTCTGATCTATAACTTTCCCCTTAGGTTTTATTTCTGAATACAGACGATGTTAACTGAGTTCACAATGAAGCATTCATTACTTGTGAATAATGTAACGTGTGTATCATTATTCCTCAACTAAATATTTTTTACCTGTGTATTGTGATAAATGTGAATGTTTTTTTCATAATCAAACAGTGTCAACTTTTGCACATTGCTAAGAAAAAATATTATGTTATATTTAACTTTCTATACCCATGTACTTACCGAAGTAAAAAAAGAAACAGAAGACACTGTAATTTATTTGTATTTTGCTGGCATTGGTTGGCATTGTAATCTGAACTGATTGATCTGAACGAGAGATAATTGGGTTATATGTAATTGCAAGCAAAAAAAATATAAAAAAATGGAGCAGCAGGTTATAAGTACCACAAGTAATTTCTGCTTTAAGCCTACCTAGAGTGGATATATTTTATATTGAGGGACTGTAATCTCGTACACAGAAGCCAGGAAAGCTGCTTAATGAAAAGAATTATATCATGTAATATCATTACAGACGCTTGTTGTTGAAGAAGTACGTCTGTGGCTTCTTCACTTTTGTTATTTAATATATTTCATCCTCTCTGATTAGGGCGGTCTTGGTAGCAAAAAAGAACGATGCATTTTTCTATTTTCTGACCTGCTGTTAATTACTAGCGTCAAGAGGAAGAGTGGGACGATACGAAAAACGTCGTCTGCTTCGTAAGTTAAGAGTTTTGACGTTTATTTTTCTTCAGTAATGGATTTAAAAACATTTCATTTTAGCTTTATTGTAGTGTGTTTGTGTTTTCATCTCCACTTCTCTGATTACTATATCGAAACGGATTTTTAAAATGTTACGAATGTTTTCTGTTATCATTTGTTCGATGAGAAGAACCAACAGATCATTTTTAATTTGTAACTGAAGTGTAAGTTTGGACGATAAATAAGCATTGTAATGTGCTCACAACAAAAAGTGCAGGACTTCTTTAGTGGCAACACGCCTCGAACCCTGGACCCTTCGTTCTGCAGTCTGCACGCTAAGCACTAGGTCACGTTCAGCTCTGTATACTATTGAATGTGACCTAGTGGTTAGCGTGCAAACTGTAGAATGAATGGTCCATGACTCTTACTAACCGTGTGTTCTTTGTGTTGTCGTTTGACAACGGTTCAAACCCTGTGAGCTGCACCTATCGGTATTTCACAGAGAAATTGACACTCAACTACAGTTCATGCGTATTAGGCTCGAGGATAAACATTGGTTAAGAGAAGGGAGGGATGTGGTGGTTTGAGGGTTGAAAAGCTTTAACTAGTACTACCTAGTAACTTAATCCTTTGGCTCAGTGGTTTTGTTTTGTTGTCATCATCTCATAGGAGAGATATTGACCCTAAAGAAACTCAGATATTTAAAAGCCACAGTATGACCCTGGGTTGAGATACACATTTTTATTTATAGGTACAATATACGAACCCTAAAGAAACTCAGATCTTTAAAAGCCACAGTATGACCCTAAGCCACAGTATGACCCTAAGCCACAGTATGACCCTAAGCCACAGTATGACCCTGGGCCACAGTATGACCCTAAGCCACAGTATGACCCTAAACCACAGTATGACCCTAAGCCACAGTATGACCCTGGGCCACAGTATGACCCTAAGCCACAGTATGACCCTAAGCCACAGTATGACCCTAAGCCACAGTATGAGATTGTTCATTTGTAGAACTGGGGTGTTATTTTAAATAACGTTAATGCTCTGTTGTGGTATTTCCACTATATTTTGATCCACAAGCCAAATAGAAAGCTAATTACAATAATTCATAACACAAGTAAAGTGTTTCTGATGGAAGCTACAGTATTAATTTTGCCAATGTCGAAAGAATTTACTCGGATATATCTCTCGTGTAATGATAAA
The DNA here is from genome assembly GCF_000517525.1 of Limulus polyphemus. Lineage (NCBI taxonomy): Eukaryota > Metazoa > Arthropoda > Merostomata > Xiphosura > Limulidae > Limulus > Limulus polyphemus. The sequence goes on along the minus strand of NW_013668024.1, from coordinate 141,560 downwards.
TTTATATAAGAGCTTTAAATTAATATAATTTTAGTTTCGTTGATAAAACCCCTGTGCCTCAATTTTTCCAGATTACATACAAACTCGTATATTGTACCTATAAATAAAAATGTGTATCTCAGCCCAGGGTCATACCGTGGCTTAGGGTCATACTGTGGCTCAGGGTTTATTAACGTTATTTAAAATAACACCCCAGTTTTACAAATGGACAATATTGAATACTTCAGAGACCAATAGGAATACTCCAGTAATTATAATAAAAAAAAGGGTATTAAATATATTAGTAAGAATGTACAGTGAAAGTAAAATCAAAGTATTTTTAAACTATTCACTCAAATTAAAAGTAACCACAAAACCGTGATATTAATGGGCATCTCAATAAGAATGCATCCTAATATAAGAACCAAGGAAACGTTTAGCATAATTAATTTAGATAAACGTCTCAGCCAAGACGTTATCAGCCTCCTCTTGTCGAGTACACAGGATAGTTATTATAACAAAGTCAAATATACTATTAATGTTTTTCTTATCTATTCGTACAGGGCGGATTTTTAGTTTATAAGGACACTTGAGTAAAATAATAGGAGAATATGATATATCCATATCCAGTGATGACGAGGCCTTTCACCCAATACCAGGTCAGCTGTGATACGACAGATATAGTAATGGTCTAAGTGCTATGTATATATATCATCATCATCATCATCAACTTTCATGAACAACAACTGTTAGAGTTTGAATCAGATTATCCAAATGAATTTTATTTATCATTTATATTTAGGTCATTCACATATCAGATTCTTAGGTAATAATTAATAAAATATTTGTTTTTAGTTTGACAGTCCTTAGAACGAATAATTTTGTAGTTTTCTGTGTTAGGTTCTCCACTGTTGTAATATCTGTGTTTTTACAGCTTCATTAACTAGAACGATCTTAATTAAAATATTCATCCACGATACATAGTTTTCCTTAATCGTGTAAATATTCTATTCCACCAGATATTTCTTGTTGCAGACTTTGTTAGAGTATCAACTGAATTAGTTGTTACCAATTCTATACATTAATTATTATTTTTTAATAACAAATAGATCATTTCTGGAAACTAAATTATAGCTTTTGTGTTTATCATCTCGTGCTTATTCTGCATTATTGCAAAAAACTTTAATAGTGCAATAATTTTCATTAACCATCTGATATCTATACTGCTTTATCTAACATGTAATAGGTTGTTACCGTCAATGTTTTGCAGCCTGAAGATGAACAAATACAAGTTGTTATATATATCATATTTCTACACTGCTTTATTTAATATGTATTAGGTTGTCACCATCAATGTTTGGTTATCTGGAGATGAACAAATAGAAGTTGTTATATATCATATTTTTGTTTTGTTTTATTCAATATGTATTAGGTTGTCACCATCAATGTTTTGCAGCCTGAAGATGAACAAATACAAGTTGTTATATATCATATTTCTATATCGCGTTATTTAATATGTATTAGGTTGTCACCATCAATGTTTGGCTATCTGGAGATGAACAAATACAAGTTGTTATATAGACTTCCTTTGGACAGTTTGGACACAGTTAAGAGTAAGTCTTGTAAATATTTATTGGTACAAATATGCTAATCTACTTATATAATCTAAACCAATAAATCTTTAAATCTATTGATAACAATAGTGTGATGATCGTTTACCCCTTGAGGTGTAGTACAGAATAATATCAGGTGGTCATACCAATAGTTTTATAGTTAATCAATCTGGATTTAATATGAAGTTTATTTTGAGGCTATAAAAATTGTGGTCATTTTATAACGTTAAAAGATCTTTGATACATTTTATAACTTTAAATACTTCGGGAAAATCTGATATTTTCCGACGAAAAACTAATGCTAACTTATGTAAAATGACGAAAAGTATTAGTTTCGTATGTAAGATGGGGTTTCGATATTAAATCCGAGGTATTAGTTTCGTATGTAAGATGTGGTTTCGATATTAAATCCGAGGTATTAGTTTCGTATGTAAGATGGGGTTTCGATATTAAATCCGAGGTATTAGTTTCGTATGTAAGATGTGGTTTCGATATTAAATCCGAGGTAAAAACATGACGATTTGTCTGAGTCAGTTAAAAATAAATTATATACATACATTAAAATAATACAGAACAAGAAATAATAATAATACTTTGATGCTTTTTGAAATATCGTTTTTTATTTCTCTCAGTTTAAACATCTCTCTGAACTAAACTGAAAATTGAAATTTGGCAATATTGAAATATTATTGTTTATTTCTAAATAAAATCTGTACAGAAATAACACAATTATTAATATTCAAATATTAGACTATTTTATTAGAAACAAACAGTGGCATGAAAATGTTATTTTTTTTTTTGTTTTAACTCTTAAGATTAACACATATAAATGCTGTATTTTCCTAAATTTGAAGTTTTAAGAGGTTAAAAGTTTAAGATAAAAATAACCTATTTGTTTCTGTACATTGTTTGGTTGAATTTCGCGCAAAGCTACACGAGGGCTATCTGCGCTAGCCGTCCCTAATTTAGGAGTGTAAGACTAGAGGGAAGGCAGGTAGTGATCACCACCCACCTCCAACTCTTGGGCTACTCTTTTACTAACGAATAGTAGGATTGACCGTCACATTATAATGCTCCCACGGCTGAAAGGGCGAGCATGTTTGGTGTGACGGGGATTCGAACCAGCGACCCAGAGATTGCGAGTCGAGCGCCCTAACCACCTGGCCATGTCGGGCCTGTTTCTGTACAGTCTTAGCTAGGAAACTGAAATGTGAAGTGGTAGAAGCATATATTTATAGAAACAAAACGAAACAAAGTCCAGGATCAAGGAAATAATAAAATAGACTTCTTTAACAACTAGCCAATCAAATCGTTAGAGGAGTTGCCTGCTGTTAAAGCGCCGGTACAAAATTTATTGAATAATATTTGATATATAATCTGCTACATGCGATCTGTTTTTACAACTGATACGGGTTTAAATGTATGATTAATAATAAAGGAAGGTTGACAGATAATAGTTTGAAATTTATACTGATATTAAATTACAACATAAACAATGTGAATCAAAACCCATATTAATATATATCGTTTTACATATATTTTCATTTTAACATAGTTTCTATGTTGTTCTTAATTTTATGCTATTATATAATATTTTACTTATCACATATTAGGGTTAAGAAGCTAGTCTTGCAGCTCTGTACGTTATAGCACTAAGTCTTGATGTAAAGCTCATTCAAGACTTTTCTTGCTATTACGACAGTCAGATTATGTAGAATTGTGCCAATAACCTTATAAACAGCGACATCTTTTTTCAACATATTCATTAAGTTTTTCACGAATGTCATAACTGAAGCGTCTTTTAAGAATAAATTAATTGCTGAAATTGCTCTTATAAAATTAAAAAGACAAATTCTTATATCTTAACCTTTTCTTTAGAGTCATTTAATGGCTTTTAAAATATACATCACGTTGTGAAAGACTTATCCGTTAATAGAAAAAACAGACAGGATCATTTTGAGTAATCACTGGTTAAACATCTGTTTATATATACAATCGAAAGAACTGTTTAGTATTTAGCACAAAGCTTCACAATGGGATATCTCTGCTCTGCTCACCGGGAATGGTAACCCAACTTTTAGCGTTTTAAGCCTGCAGACTTGCCGCTGAGCCATCGTGGAACTGGAGGTTTCTTAATATTAAATTGCCAAGTTTCTTTTACTAATAAATAATGAGATTGACCGTCACATTATGACGCCCCCATTGCTGAAAGGGCGAGCATGTTCAATGATGAGGATTCGAACCCGCGACCCGCAAGTTGCGAGTCGAGCACCCTAACCGCCAGGTAATGCCAGGCCTAAACTGATAAGGATTAAGATAGGAAAACGTACAAATAAACAAGCTTATCAAATAAACACCCATTTTAAAAGTTTTTCGCTTTCATCGTTTCGATGTTAAAAGCAACCAGAATTGGTGAAAATTTAATATTTCGTATGACTTAAAATGATGTCTTTTTATACGTTTTGTTAAATAACTACAAGCTAATCGTGGAAGAAAAACAATTTTGGTTTTTCTGAACATAATTAACGAGAAAGAATAAAAACGTTACAAGCCATGTTGTGTATATATATATATATATATATATATATATTGATAAATAACTACGATCTAACTGTGGAAAAAAAAAAACGACTTTGGTTTTTAAAAACTTTACAAGCCATGTTATATATTTATTTAGTTAAATTTCCTGAACTATTCATGGCCAACTTTCTTGTGTGTGTATGACTTTGTTGGTTTACAGTGTCTTTATAACGTATGAGTAACATAAAAATCTAACGATAAATCAACCAATTTTGAGGATATCTCGCCATTTGCTGCTGGATTACTCTATGTATTTTACTCGGAAAGTTTCCACCAATATTGAGGATATCTCGCCATTTGCTGCTGAATTACTCTATGTATTTTACTCGGAAAGTGTCCATCAATATTGAGGATATCTCGCCATTTGCTGCTGGATTACTCTATGTATTTTACTCGGAAAGTGTCCATCAATATTGAGGATATCTCGCCATTTGCTGCTGGATTAGTCTATGTATTTTACTCGGAAAGTTCCATCAATATTGAGGATATCTCGCCATTTGCTGCTGGATTACTCTATGTATTTTATTCGGAAAGTTTCCATCAATATTGAGGATATCTCGCCATTTGCTGCTGGATTACTCTATGTATTTTACTCGGAAAGTGTCCATCAATATTGAGGATATCTCGCCATTTGCTGCTGGATTACTCTATGTATTTAACTCGGAAAGTGAGTCATTTCACCGAATATATATATATATAGTGTCAACTCATTAGGTAAGAAGTTAAAGTAAGTTAATGTTATACAGTATGTGAACCCCTACCGGCAGTGAACGGTATAAAACAAGTCAATGATTTGAAGGTTAAGACAAAAGTTCAAGGTGAATGTTTTTTGTTGTGACCGTATATTTCGGCCAGTCCGTATTAGAGTCTTATACCTTCCAGCGCCATAACAATCGTTCATAATTATTATCATTTGAACTGACGTACCACACACACCAGATGGAGATACAGTAGTTTAAACTACCATACTTTTTAAAATACGAACCGCCCTTCGCATTCCTATAAATCTCTTAAAAACTGTTTTATTATATAAATTTTAATTAGCGAATTTCAGTAGAGTAAAAAAGCGTAGATTAAAGACTCTGAAACTCTGAGAAAATAATTATTTTCTATTGACACAGAATGAAAATAAGCAGAAACTGAGAACTCCGTCAGCTTTTCGCACATGTTACCATCTTCAATAATTGTTTTAAAAGTTAGAGAGGTAAAGGTTAATATAACCATATTTTATTAGATTCAGTACACGAAGCTTACGTTAAACTTTGAAAATTAAAAGTTGGTACAAAAGATTGCCATGAACAATAGTTCTTGTACATACATGTATGTATTATTTCTGTCGTCGCAACTGTTTTTAAGGTCATTAAAAGTCAAGATACGGATTCAGAAGCATTTATATACCATCTCTGTATTCTCTGAACCCAGATGGTTAACTGTCACATTTTATAGCACTGAAGCCAGATGTGGCTTAGTCGTTAGAATGTTCGGACTGTGATTCCGAGGATGCAGAGTTCGAGACCCTTTTGCCGTAAAAATGTACTCTGTACTTTGGAGCTATAAGAATGACAACCAAATCAAACTAATTTTGTTTAGGTAAGAAAGAAGAGTTGGTTTTGGACGGTGGTAACAAGCTTCCTTCCCTTTAATCACCCAGTTTTCGATTAGGGACGGTAATGCGCAGATAGCCTTTCTGTAGCTTTGCGCAAATTTCTGAAATAAATACTACAACACTGTTTATTAAATTGGTTATAATGTCTTCCAGTTGAAAGGTGTACAGAGTTTGTTAACGTTAAGATACTCGTAACACCTTCATTCTTATTGTTTCACGCTATGAAAAAAAAAAAAAAAAACGCAAAACTTGCGCCCTTTGAAAGACGCCCCCAGTGGCTCAACCTTAGTGTTGAAGGCTTATAACGCTATTTTTTTAAACAGGTTTCAATATCCATGGTTGGCAAAGGACATGTAGCCCGTTTTATAGCTTTGTGTTTAACTACAAAAAAACAACAACAACAAAACATAAACGAATAAACAAAACACTGAAAGACTGAAGAAACACCTGATGTGCTACACAGTTTAAACATCTCAGAACAACACATTTCTCACGTTTTGATCTTTAAGTATATAGAGACCGCGTAGGTCATGAATTTCTTTCTAACAAGCACTACCAGACAGTCAATTTACTTGCTTTTCTCGGAAATAAATAAAATAATTTCAAAAGGAAATACCATAAACTCGTCTACAGACTGATAAAACACGTCTTCTAGAATTGAAAGAGTGAGTTAATATGAACTGAAGCAGGTTGTTGGACTGCTTGTTTTGAATATTAGAAGATGTCATTCCAGATAAAGAACATCATATTCATTTTTCCACTTATTGTTAAGGGCGAACCTTCGGATGCTCAGATCTGGAGGAAAGATAAATCTTACAGTAATGAGTTCTTTGAATGGTTATTAATATTATTATTTTATTTAGTGTTTGCATGAGAGTGCCAATTCCAAATATGACCCTTGCTGAACCTCAAGCAGTAGATAAGAGAAAATTCTAACCAGAATTACAAGGCTGCTTATTACTGGTCCTTGCTCTTGCCTCTTCAGTCATGATCTTAACAGGCTTAGTAACAGGGTCGTTAATTCTTACGATTGCTACTGGTAAGACTGAACAACCGCGAATCGGATCTTTTGACTCTGGAACTCAGATCATTATCTGGAGCTCTATGTAAGGACTGTACCTTCAAGTATTCTATCAACGAAATCTCTAATACACGAATGTTTATTCTGGTGATGGTGCGAAGAGAAGAAAATTGTTAACAACCTTAGAAAATGACGAAATTTTAGTTTTAAACAAGCTTTAAAATAAGAATCGATATGCCTTTTAATACATACATTCTTCAAGAACAAGCAAACGTTGGTATTGTTTTCTTTCACTACATTTGGTACACTAAAACTCACACACCCACAAACAATAACATAGATATACATACATAGATATATGCGGACATCATACATATATATTATGATGTGAGCCTACGTAACCATTACATAATTCAGGCATGTTGCTTTATGAACTCATCCAACCAGGGTGTAATTTCAATGTACTTTTTATTAACGCACCCAACATTTCGTGTAGTTATTTAAAACCATATCCAATTGACAAGTGTTTTAGACAATTCAGACACTCTTTGATGAAACGTAAGCTAGTTTTTGTTATGAAATATTATTCAGCGTTTTGAAAATGCTACATATTCTCATTACGTACGTTTAAAACGGCCCCCATTGAGACAGAAGTAAGTTCACGAGTTTACAACGCTAAAATCCGGAGCTGGCTACCCATGTTTGTACAGAGTGCACTTAAACTATGTAAAACATTTAAACTATTATGTTCAGCATTTAGGTACGTCTGTTAAACTTCAGGGAATATTGCCCTGGTGTAATTTCAAACAAACTGAAACACTAAGTTTTATTTGCATAGCTTTCATTCTTTTATGATAGATATTAGAAATTAATGTAAAAACTCTCATTACAATGAACTCAAAAATATATTTAATTACGTCATGACAGCATATAAGCCATTGTCGGGTCAAATAGAGGATAAGTGGAATTTATAAGGCAAAAACACTAGTATAAAATAATGTTCATCGTTGCCTGAATTCATTGTTATGCAAAAGACTGATCATTCAGTATACGCTCGTAAAAAGAATATTTGGCAGATGTGACTACATCTTATAGTTCATGGTGTTTCACTTTACTAGAGAATAAACTCAACACACATGGCAAATACAGTCTGCTATCGATATTTAATGACTAAAATTAGTGAAGAATTCTCGGCCACTCTCCAGACAAAGTTTTTTTTAGAACATTTTTTTTTATCTGGAGACATTTGTCCGTTCCAAGAAATCTTAAATGTTTGAAATCACTTGAAGGTTCCTGGGTATTATTGGTGTCTGAAATGACGGTTCCAGGGCATCATTAGTTCCTGGAGTCATTTCACGGTTCCAGGGCATCTTTAGTGTTTGGAGTCACTTGAGAATTACAGGGCATATTTAATGTTTGTACTCATTTGATGGTTCCAGAGCATCTTTAGTGTTTGGAGTCACTTGACACCTTCAGGGCATATTTAATGTTTGTAGTCACTTGATGGTCCCAGAGCATCTTTAGTATTTATAGTCACTTGACACCCTCAGGGCATATTTAATGCTTGTAGTCAATTAATGGTCCCAGAGCATCTTTAGTGTTTGGAGTCACTTGACACTTTCAGGACATCTTTAGTGTTTGGAGTCACTTGTCACCTCTAGGACATATTTAATGTTTGTAGTCATTTAACAGTTCCAGGACGTTTTTAGAATCTGTAGTCACCTGAAGGTTCCAGGACGTCTTTTAGTGGTTGGAGTCACTTGACACCTCTATGGCATATTTAATGTTTGTAGTCACTTGATGATTCCAGGACGTCATTTGGCGGGATGCGACTCATTTTCCAAGCGTATCCCATACATATTTGATAGGGTTGAATTCCAGTGAGCACGCATTCAGTCAGACCTCTCATCTTGATGGAATGTTTCAAAGTTCCGTTTGCAAGCATAAAAAATTGTATGATGTGGTCCCTATCATGAAGGGGTTAACAGTACCATTCTGCAGGACGTTCAAGTCAATAAATCCACTGATGCTTATTCCTTTCTATATCACTCTTTCATTACTGCCAAATAAATGGGTCCGGCATGGCCATGTGGTTAGGGCGCTTGACTCGCAATTTGAGGGACGCGGGTTGTTGTTGGCTTTAATAAATTGGCAGGATTAACGCATTATGTTATTGCACGGGTGGCTACTATTTAAATCGGAGGTGTTGAATTCGTGGTAATAACATGAGGAATACAGCTAGATTATGTATCGAGGGAATACTAAAGAAGAATACTTCGTTTAGCACAGTTAGTTTTATCAATAAGTTTGTCCATTCCTGTAACTCCCTGTATGACGGTTTGTTCGTGTTTCCCTCTGTGTGTTTTACAACTCTTTTCTTTACCTGGGGGCTTGGCTGTATGTTTTATATAACTGGGATACAACCTTGGATATGTACCTACTGTGGTTCTTCACTGGATTTCCAGGCCCGGTATGGCCAGGGAGGTAGGGCGCTTAACTCGCAATCTGAGGATTGCGGGTTCGAATCCCCCTCCCACGAAACACGCTCGCCCTTTCAGCCGTGGGGGCATTATAATGTGACGGTCAATCCCACTATTCGTTGGTAAAAGAGTAGCCCAAGAGTTGACGGTGGGTAGGGATGACTAGCTGCCTTCCCTCTAGCTTTTCACTGCTAAATTAGGGACGGCTAGCGCAGATCGCC
>NW_013668024.1:122124-131132 GCF_000517525.1 Limulus polyphemus | reverse complement strand
AAACAAACAAACAAACAAATGAATAAATGTAAGTTACCAAATAAATAATGTTCTTCCCCAAGAGTTTCAGCAGTAAGTCTGCTGGCTTACAACACTAAAAATGTGGTTTTTATACCTGCGGAGGGTTGAGCACAAATAGCCCATTGTGTAGCTTTGTGCTTAACGACAACAAATAAAATAAATACACTCATACTTCACATTCTATGGTTCCAGCATCTCTCCATTTGAATGTACAGCTTTCAACTGGTTGTAAATATAGAATCGGTGGTTTGTGAGTAATGGTCTGCCTTGCCCAACCGTTCCACATTATGCTAATGACACTTTTAGACACTTCTAGCCAATTCGTAACACCCTGTTGTGATTGGCCGGCTTCCATTCGTTCTAGCAATTGTTCGTTCTAGTAATTTGGAGGACTTAGAACTCTTTGATTCGCTTCAAAGGGATAAAACTGCGTGACACTACTATGTAGAAGAACAGATAGAAGGACCACATCATATGATAAATCATAAGGTGCCTGATTTGCATAACAATGAGGTGAGGAGGTTGATAAATATTATTTATCGGTTGTGACTCGATAACGCAATAATATTACAAAGTCAAATTATCTTTTACTTGTTTTGTACAATTTAGTTTACGATGTTTGAGCTGCAGATTCTGTGATATTTTCTTTTATATATATTATATATTTTTTACAATAAAAATACAAAGAACAGGATAACAATATAGAACGTTCATATAATCACAACGAAAATCAGGAGATCTACCCTTTTATTTGTTAATCTCTTTCATTATCCGTCTATCGTTTAGTTCTGGCTTACCGTCACAAAACCACATGGATAGGGTATGGGTAAAAATGATATATATATATATATAGGCTTGGAGAGAATTCACTGAGTATAAATACGTTTTCTATAGATGGTGATTCCAGTCCAAAGAAAACTCTAAGAGAAGTGGAATACTTAGAAGAAGATATAGCAGTGCTAGGACACATAAGCGATTTGGTTTCAGCATTGAGATGCCACCACCAGGTACTTCAGCATGATGTATTGTAGAATACATCTGTGAATACGAATTATTCAGTGATATGTTTTCTAATGACCTAAGTATTATTTGTTCACGTGAAATGTATTAAGAATCGTAGTCACCAAAATTTCTTAGTATTTAAGAATTGCAGAAATCACTGTTTCAGGATTCCATAGGTTCAGTAATAATTCTGGTTTCAAAGAAAAAATACTGAGCTATTAAATTGTATATTCTAAAATATTATATCTTTTGTACTTGTCAGGCTCAGTTCGTTCTACCTTGTCACAGTATACCAGTTCTTTCCACTCTATCAGAATGAACCAGTTAGTCCCACTCTGACAGATGTATCAGTTCGTTCCACTCTGACAGATGTATCAGTTTATTCTACTCTGTCAGAGTGAACCAGTTAATCCCACTCTGACAGATGTATCAGTTCGTTCCACTCTGTTAGATTGTATCAGTTCGTTCCACTCTGACAGTTGTATCAGTTCATTCTACTCTGTCAGAGTGAATCAGTTCGTTCTACTCTGTCAGAGTGTATCAGTTCGTTTCACTCTCTCAAAGTGTATCAGTTTGTTCTACTTCTAAGATAAAAATACTTAAAACCTACCAGGAAATGTGTATATTTTTATCTTTTTTTTTGTTATCAACTGGAAACCTGGGGCTTCTTCGTTATTTGTGTTGCAGGCACTGGATGAAGCCGTCCAAGAATTGCTGAACACCGTCAACAAGCAGCTGGTTGAGAGACAGGCTGGAGACTCGCAGTTACTGAGCGTTGAGATAGCTGTCACAACACAGTGAGTACCGTTCTCTTGTCTGTAGACATATTATCTATTACATCACCCATGGAAATATAAAATCCTTTGATTTTATGAGGCTAACATTGTGTGACTCGATAGAGCCATCTATTCTTCTTCTTTGTTCCGTTACAAAGTATTTTTTCGCTAGATGGCACTACATCATTTATAATATTCATTAGAACATGTATTAACTAAGGTTTTGTCAGGTTGAGTATTAAATTATATAAGAGTTCTGGAGTAACGCTAGTTTCAGATTCTTTTATTAGGTCTTTTTTGTAGAAGGCCTTTGTAGCCTCAAGTAGGATTTTCATTTGGCAGTAGTTCTATGTGTTTATAAAAATGTAAATATCAAAGAAACTCACGATATTAGTCAGAAATAAGCTAGTTTTAGGTCGGTATGCTATAAAGAAACACACTGGTTTATAGCGACATCTTTAAACTGTTACATACTTCATAAGAGAAACAAAAAGAACATTAAGTAACTGACTGTTTACATGTTTGACTAGATAAAATATTTAAAGAATTCCAAAGTATTTCAGAGCCATGTTTGTTTGTTTTTCTGTGAGTCACTTTGCCACCGACTGTGTGTGTGTGTGTGTGTGGGGGGGGGGGGTAATAAGCCAATTTATACCACATGAATGATATATATACTTGTCTTCTCGTCCTACTACGTGATCGAATGATATTGAAGATACCTATAAGTGAAGATGGTGGACATATATATATATATATATATATATAGTAAGACGATATTTCCCTTTCCAAAGCTCCATTTTTAACATTTTAACGTATACATTTTTAACGTTCATTTTTATGAACGATATATATATACAGTAAGACGATATTTAAAACTATGGAAATAAAAGGCTTCTCTACACTCAGAAAAAAACATTAATTAAGTTTTAACCTAAAGAAAAAATGATAAAGGAATAGAGAAGTAAAAGTATATTTTTATAGGCTTAAGGTAATTTATTTTTTAGTATTGTTTCTAGTTAAGCATAAAGCAACACAAATGTCTATCTGTACTGTGCTCATGACGGGTATCGAAACCAGGTTTTTAGCTTTATAAGCCTTCAGAATTGCCACTGAGCTACTGGGAGGTGTTTTTGAGTATATTTTGATATATTCAATTTATATAATGATTGTATTTTATACGTGTATATGTTCTGAAAAAATATGTATTTAATTGAGGTACAATTTTAGCTGAAATATTGTATCGAAACATTTTTCTGTAGATTCTCTGTAAAACTTACATTCTGAAGAATAATCTTTGAAGTCATGAAACCGGTTGAAAATTAACCAAATCTTGTCATAAAAAGCGAGGAATTAATGAAGAAAAAAAACCCAGAAAAATTCAAGAATTATGGTGTTTTAATATATATATATATCGTTCATAAAAATGAACGTTAAAAATGTATACGTTAAAATGTTAAAAATGAAGCTTTGGAAAGGAAAATATCGTCTTACTCTATATATATATCGTTCATAAAAATGAACGTTAAAAATGTATACGTTAAAATGTTAAAAATGAAGCTTTGGAAAGGGAAAAATTTACTGATAAATCCCATGCACTCACATTGTCCTTTCTGTGATACGTAGTAACAAAGACATTATTCTAAGGAAGACATTTTTAGTGTGAAATAAAGAATTGTGCTTTATGTAATCGAGGTTATATTAAAACCACGAGAGCAATGCAGAAAAAGCCCACTATATGCCAGCAAACATTTAAATGAACGTATTAGAAACTAATTTAAAATTCCGAAAGAACCACATTTTAATATATTTCTTTTCGCGTGTGTAATATAAAATATAAGAGATTTATTTTTAAGACTATTTCATACATTTTTTGGAGCCACTTTAGATAGAGGTAAGAGGGCATAAGTAACAGTACTTGAGTATGGTTTATTGGAATAATGCAACGGTAAAAACTAGTACTACGAATCACAGAAAAAAAAGTAAGTACGAGGTGTGTTTGTATTAAATCATTAAAAATTATCGAAATAAATCGTCTTTCTGTAACAACTAAAATAAAGTTTTAACGAAAGAAAAATGATAAAGGATTAAAAAAGAAATGAAAGTATATTTTATAAGTTTAAACTCATTTATTTTATGAATGTATTTGTAAGTATTTTATAAGTATATTTGTAGGTATTTAATTCATATAAAGATTGTATTTTATGAGTATATTTTTAAGTATTTAATTCATATAATAAGATCGTATTTTATAAGTATATTTCTAAGTATTTAATTCTTATAAAGATTGTATTTTATGAGTATATTTTTAAGTATTTAATTCATATAAAGATTGTATTTTATGAGTATATATATTAACATATATTAACTTCAGCTTTCCCCCCTAGAGACACAGTGGTAAGTCTGTGGACTTATAATGCTAGAAAGCGGGCTTCGATACTCGTGGTGGGCACAGCACAGATAGCCCATTATGTAGATTTGTGCTTAACAAATAAACGGAAATTCAGGCTATTTATTTTTAGTTGCAAAGTTGTATCTGAAAAATGTTATTTGCTTTTTTGTAAAATTACACATCCTGAGAGTTAACCTTTGAAGTCACGAAACCGGTTGGATGTAAAATACACATCCTGAAGGTTAATCTTTGAAGTCACGAAACCGGTTGGATGTAAAATTACACATCCTGAGAGTTAACCTTTGAAGTCACGAAACCGGTTGGATGTAAAATTACACATCCTGAAGGTTAACCTTTGAAGTCACAAAACCGGTTGGATGTAAAATTACACATCCCGAGGGTTAACCTTTGAAGTCACGAAACCGGTTGGATGTAAAACAAGTCATGTCAAAACTAGTCACAAAATAATAAAAGGAAAAAAGTTCCATATTGTGTTGTTTTAATATTTGTGTCCACGGGTGGAAACGTGTATGTGTTTTAGTTACATACACGTGTATGTATTAGCGTGTTTGGCTGCTAATGCAGAAGGTCCAAGGTTCAACATTTCGATACGCTGTTCAGTACATTCTTTACTTTTAGCTGGAGCCGAATTATATATATCTAAAGTCAGTCAATCTCGCTGTTCAGTTAAGAGTTATTGTGTAGGCGACGGGGGTGCTATTGGCTGCCTTCCCTCCTTCTAGTCAGCAGTTCTAGATTAGGGATGTCCAGGTTGATGAATACTAATTATTAAACAATAGGTTTCTGCTTGTGTGGATTCAGCAGATAGGAAAATGATACAGCATTTTATTGTGTGTTATATGTATATATGTTGACTGGCCACTTTATTAGGACCTCCTTATTCATTCAGACTTGGGTCTGATCTAAGATGCATATGTAAATTAGGTTGAACACATGATGTGCCAGTTGCTCCTGCAGCACTAACTGACTGTGACAAGCACGTTTTCAGTCCGTCTAACAGATACGAGGAAAGGAAAACTAATGCAGCAAAAAGGGCATGATAGTTAGTATATGTCTAGCAGGTGTCACAAAGGCCAGCACAGTTTCGTTGGTGTACTGCTCCAGGACATCGGTCATTCGGGTTAATCAGTAACGGCAAAAGGTGAATAAAATGTCTGCAACAAACATGTAATAACAGGAAAAGGATAAAGGCGGATAGACAGGATGGTAAAGTACAACCGTCATCAAACAACAGACTAACTGACAGACACCCAGTGCAGGACAACCCACACCTCTCTCTAGTCGTACCTTACGAAGAACCTCACAACAGATGGACTGTGGTGATAGGACACTATTACATAAACTCCTGCAGTCATTTATCAAGTGAAAAAGTGGTAAGTTTACATACTTACAACGCTATCCAGGTTTAGATTCCCTACAGTGGACACAGCAGATACCTCAGTGTGGCTTTACTTTAAAAGAAACAAACAAAACTTATCAACAAGAACATACACCAAGAGAGGTGTAAAGAGTGTGAGCATTGAAATAATAAAGACTGGCGAAAGATGATGCAGTCCAGTGAATCACGTTTAACCCAAGAACGGTAGGATACAGATTTAGAAAAAGCAACAATAATAAATCAACCCTTCTGTGTGGTCCTAACTGTTCAGGCTTCTGGTGTTGGAGTTATAATTTGGGGCATTTTTTTCTGTCATATTCCGGGGTCCCTTTATTCAATTAAGAAAGCAGATTTAATGCCACAACTTATCTTAGAACCTTTTCTGATCAAGTATATACATCGATGCTTCGTGAGTATCCTGATGAGGATAGCTACTTCCAAGACAACAATACCCTCACCCAGCGCATCTAAATTGGGCGTACATGATTTAGGGAACAACACAAAGACTAGGTACCTCCCATGGCTGTCTCAATCCCGGATCTCAATCCAATTGAGCATCTGAGGGATGAATTTGAATGATACATTCGCCATCTATCCTCTTCCTACCTCACTCCATGAATTGCATACAATATTTATGATTGAATGAAGAAAAACCCCCAGAACACCTTCCATCATCTTATGGATTCTTGCCACGTCGTCTCATGGCTGTTATTTGGAGGTGATCCAATTTGCTATTACGTATAGTTACTAATGAATTGGCCAACCACTGTGTGTGTGTGTAAGTAATAATGATTTAAGTCACATCTAACTTCATGTGGATATTTTAATTCGCAAAGTAACTTTCAGGTTTTATCAAGGAGTAATTAGTTATATTTTCCCTTATATATTCTTCAAAGAACCGGTTTCATAAATCTGTCTACTCTTCGTATATATATATATATATACTTTCATGATAGTAGGAAAACACGTAGGCTTAAGAAATCAATTTAATACAAAAGTACGAAACCCTATAGACCCGAGATCTTTCAAAAAGTGGACCTTTTCTTCTCCAGGGGCAAAGTTTTTTCATGAAGAAGACAGGTCCACCTTTCGAAAGCACTCGGTCTATAGGATTTCGTATTTTTTGCGCTTCATATATATGTGTGTGTGTGTATGTGTGTCTATAACTGGACAATCGCTTAATCGATTTTCACCAAACCTTGCACATAGACTTAAGACATAGGAAGATTGGCGTTTTCAAACCTGACCTTCCTACATCTCCCTCCCTTCGAGGGGCACATTTGTGTTCCCCATGAGTTAGACGGGTACATCAGCTAGTGTATGTATATATCCAATTCAAAACAGTTGGAAGATTCGAGAATATCAAAAGAACTAGATATAGAGTTTTGAACTGTATTACTCAACAGTAATTGTTTATAAGGATTCTTAGTCATTAAATGTATGTTAGTTAGTGGAAAGGTTTTGCCTGTTTTAGAATTTTCGCAAGAACTTACACAACGACTATCTGCGGATAATCGTACATAATTTTGAAGTGATTGACTAACGGGTGTGACTGAAGGTGTGACAGACGGAGAGTCGTAAAGGTGTGACAGATGGAGAGCTAGTGAAGGTGTGACAGACGGAGAGTTGTGAAGATGTAACAGATGTAGAGCTACTGAAGGTGTGACAGACGGAGAGTCGTGAAGGTGTGACAGATGGAGAGCTAGTGAAGGTGTGACAGATGGAGAGCTAGTGAAGGTGTGACAGGTGGAGATCTATTGAAGGTGTGACAGATGTAGAGCTAGTGAAGGTGGGACAGATGTAGAGCTAGTGAAGGTGGGACAGATGGAGAGCTACTGAAGGTGTGACAGACGGAGAGTCGTGAAGGTGTGACAGGTGGAGAGTCGTGAAGGTGTGACAGGTGGAGAGCTATTGAAGGTGTGACAGATGTAGAGCTAGTGAAGGTGGGACAGATGGGGAGCTATTGAAGGTGTAAAATGGAGAGCTAGTGAAGATTGAACAGTGATATGTAGAGTTAGTGAAGATGTGAAAGACGGATAGATAGTGATGGTCTCCCTGATGGAGATCTAGTGCAGGTATGGCAGAGGGAGAACTATGGAAGGTGTGATATAGGAAAAAAAAACTTACGTAGTTTGTGACAGGTGAGAAAAATTAGTGAAGATATGATTGGTGTAGTGCTATTGAAAATATCTGGATAAATTAAAAGAGTAACAGTAACTACTTAAAAGAAGATTTCAAGTTCCAGAATATTCCTATTCGTAAACGAAACGGATATCTATTGACGTAAGAATATCTTTCTGAACAGAACACCCTAAGGAGATATGCTGCATGATACCTTAAGCTCCTCTGGGTCAAATACAGTATACAAGTGGTTAACACGTGGTTGGAATTGATAATTTTAAGGTTATTGAAGCTGAATGTTAGCCAACAACAAGATTCTTTTTCACAGTTCTTTACGGCCTTAGTTATATGCAGTCATTGATTTTCGTAAACATACTTATTTTGCTTAAACAACAACCTCGGATTATTGAAGCTTAACGCTAGCCAACAGCAAGATTGTTTTTCACAGTCCTTCAACGCCCTTGGTTATATGCTATGATTGATTTTCGTAAAATATACTTATCTTGCTTATCGTCGCTATGACAACCATTCAAATTTGTTATGTTCTAAAATGTACTAGAACGCTGTATCTTTTCGCAGATCTCGTTCTTTCAATCATCTCGAGATGATTTGTATTCTGTGCTGTTATTTAGCTATTTTGAGAAAAGATCGAGAGGAGCTATTTTGAAAAACAAATTTAATAAAGTCTGTGGCATTACGCTGTACAACTGACAGCTAGGCAAGTAAACTGAACATCACAATAACAGGGGGCGCTTGGCTAAGCCAAACTCAACCATAAAAAAACAGACTGATCAAATTGTTTGACTTTGAAGAATAGATTATACCTTTATGGAAACATAAAAGCAAAAAATCAAGATTAATTCACTTGACAATGGTGGGCTTATATATACCCACATAACAACTTAAAGTAGGAAATGTCATGGGACTAAGCCTAATCTTTAGAAATGGAAAGCAGAGCTTGTTGAGATTTTGTTGCTACACATGTCCAGAAGGCAGACGTCACTGGAACATAACAAATGACTTAATTAGTGTAGTGCATTAGCATTGACTATGAGTGACCCTCTAAGCTCTAATAAAATACGTCGGGAGTGGATTTTTGATGTCATATGCTGTGATTGGAGTCTGATCTATAGTAGATTGCTGCCATCCTTGTTAGGAGCAGGAGAATAAAATACGTCGGGAGTGGATTTTTGATGTCATATGCTGTGATTGGAGTTTGATCTGTAGTAGATTGCTGCCATCCTTGTTAGGAGCAGGACAATAAAATACGTCGGGAGTAGATTTTTGATGTCATATGCTG
>NW_013668024.1:117610-121627 GCF_000517525.1 Limulus polyphemus | reverse complement strand
ATGCTGTGATTGGAGTTTGGAAGGTATGGAAAAGCGAGACAATGCAGTAGAAGTCGTATTCTAAGAATGTAGCTATTATTTTTTAACGATTTTTAGGTCATTTAATTGAGAGGAAAATGAAATAATTTTTTGTGTAAGTCTATCTTCTTTTTGTCTATGTTTTGGTTAGTATGGGTTAGTTAGAATTCCTTGTGTGATCTGTGAAACAATGTTATGTAACATAAGGATCAGCGAGTTAGGCATGACTTTATCCAAGGTTTTCTATTGTTTAATCCTTCATTTCTCACACCTAATAACTCCATCTCAACCTCTTCATAATTCTGGAATGATTTTGCTGGCTCTATTCGTACATTTTGTAAACTAAAAACTACTTTTTTTAGCATCAATTCCAGAAATCACAAAGAATATTGTAAAATCAGATAATATAAATGTTTTCTATACCAATAAACTTTGGGGATCATTCAAAATCAGGTAATATAGATTTGACCTATGCCACTGTGTTAAAGGGAAACTTTGAGGATCATTCCAAATCAAGTAATATAAATGTTTTCTATACTTTTGTGTTAAAGCTAACCTTTGGGGATCATTCTAAATTAGGTAATACAGATATTTTCCTATAATCCTGTGTTAAAGCTCAACTTTGGGGATCATTCCAAATCAGGTAATACAGATATTTTCCTATAATCCTGTGTTAAAGCTAACCTTTGGGGATCATTCCAAATCAGGTAATATAGATATTTTCCTATAATCCTGTGTTAAAGCTCAACTTTGGGGATCATTTCAAATCAGGTAATACAGATATTTTTCTAGACTCCTGTGTTAAAGCTAAACTTTGGGGATCATTCCAAATCAGATAATACAGATATTTTCCTATAATCCTGTGTTAAAGGTAAACTTTGAGGATCATTCCAAATCAGGTAATGCAGATATTTTCATATAATCCTGTGTTAAAGGTAAACTTTGAGGATCATTCCAAATCAGGTAATGCAGATATTTTTCTATACTCCTGCGTTAAAGTCCAACTTTGGGGATCATTCCGAATTAGGGAATGCAGATATTTTCATATAATCCTGTGTTAAAGGTAAACTTTGAGGATCATTCCAAATCAGGTAATGCAGATATTTTTCTATACTCCTGCGTTAAAGTCCAACTTTGGGGATCATTCCGAATTAGGGAATGCAGATATTTTTCTAGACTCCTGCGTTAAAGTCCAACTTTGGAGTATTTTACTACGGACATTCATGGCGTGTACAACTTGACTGTTATTTTACTATAAAGATGATCTATTATATGTGTGTTTCTCTCTTTCTGTGTATTACCATCCATCACACAGAGTTGGCTGGCTCGATTGCCGTAATTTTTTGTTTGTTAACTAGAAACGGTGTGAACATGGGCTATTTTGCTTAAGGACTTTTGCCCGAGAAGGAGGATAAAAAACACAGTGAAATAGGGCAATATCCACTTTTTTTTATTAACTTCTGGCTTTGAATTTGAAGACACAAGTACTTAATCAGTTAAACGAGTCAATTATTACCTTCCACAAAGCAGGGCAAGCAGTTAGCATCTAATAAGGTCACCAGGGTATTCTTTGATAGATTGTTTAAGTAGAGTATTCATGATGAAACTTAGTTGAATGGACGGCAACTGCCCAGTTGTAGGAACACAAGTGTTTCGAAAGTAATCTGCCTTTCCTCAGTTTCATCAAGGTCATCAGGTAACAAAGTTAAGAAGGAAGGGGAACATTATCTACTATTGCCCGTTGTACAATCTTTACTTCCTAAACCGGTACCTTTAGCTAGTTATATATAACAGATTTTTTTTTTAGTCCCGAGGCCGCGTACGACCCCGTTGGGACACCTTAGATGCTGATGCATCACCGGTGATTCTCGGGCAGATTTATGCTGTGACGCCCACTTCCCCTCCTGGTATCCAGCCGTCTCTAATTCAACAATGAAAGACTAGCAAAGTCAAAACCACCCAACGTCAAATGTTGATGTAAAAAATACGACATTAATTTCCAAATTTCGTAAATCTTTTGTTAAAAACGAAGGTCAACTTGGAATATTTGGTGCTATAATTATTATTAGTTATTGATCCTTGTTAGATAGGATAAAAATTTAGAGAAAGTGCCAAAAAGGTTGTATATAACACAAAGAGCCTTGTATTTAATTACTTAAATACTCCTGTTTTATGTTAACTACGTTATTTTATTTCTTTATTCAGGGAAGAAGAAGATAACATACAAATCATCTTTCCAACACCAGAGAAAAAGTATTCTTGGGAAACAGCTTTTAACGAGGCCAAGCATAAACTAGGTTAGTTTTTATTTAATGAAATATTTCTAATATGTAATTATCATTATCAAAACCTGCTGTGATACAGAAGTAAAGAACTAACATATAAATACCGCAGACGCTTCCAGTTCCACGAGTTTTTCTCGTACTACTGTTGTTGTTTTTCTATATGTTTCGTAACCCATGACCTATTCCATTTTTCGTTATAGTGTGCTCATTATACAATATGTCTGAATTCATAGTAACACACATAGTAATTTGCAGTATATTTTAATTTTAGGAGTGTGACAAGCAGTATTACATGTACTAAGATAATTCTATAGTCTGTGAGTCCCTTGGGGCCAAACTGACTTGAAGAACATAATGTCATAAATCAATAGAGAAAACAAAACTAAAACCTATAATGATTAGAATACAATAAATCATCTTTCGAATACTTGGAACGTGAGGAAGAATCTTCAAAAGTGTAACATGAATTCAAAAATATTTAAAGTTACTTTAATCATAATGACCAATAAGATTTCATGAAACTAATAGATGTATGTTTTACGCACAGTACAAAAAAACTGCTTTGAAAGGACAAATTTCTAGATTAACTTCTTATCTAGAAAGTGTTTATGTAAATTCCTGCTTTGTTATATTTGTTAAACTGATTACTTACTCGGATAATTGACTAGGTGGACAACGCTTGGGTAAAAGAATAAGACTAGATGGATAATGCCTGGAAAAAAGGTTTGTTTTTACAACTACAGAACTAACAACTTCGGTAACTGACGAGAAGGGCAACATTTGGATACTTGTGTTCTTACATATCTCTATAGAATTGACATCTTCGGTAACTGACGAGAAGGGCAACATTTGGATACTTGTGTTCTTACATACATGTATCTCTATAGAACTGATATCTTCGATAACTGACTAGATAGACAACGTTTGAGTACATTCTTGTGCTCTTATAACTACTGGATTGGAAACAAGCTAATAACTGACTAGATGGATAACGTTTGGGTACATTCTTGTGTTCATATAACTACTGGATTGGAAACAAGCTAAGAATTGGCTAGATGGATAACGTTTGTTACATTATTGTGTTCTTATAACTACTGGATTGGAAACAAGCTAGTAACTGGCAAGATGGATAACGTTTGGATACATTCTAGTGTTATTGTAACTACTGGATTGAAATCAAGCTAATAACTGACTAGGTGGATAACGTTTGGGTACATTATTGTGTTCTTATAACTATTGGATTGGAAACAAGCTAATAACTGACTAGGTGGATAACGTTTGGGTACATTCTTGTTTTCTTATAACTACTTGATTGGAAACAAGCTAAGATGAAGACCGAACAAAAAGGATGTTGCTTTAGATCGTTAATATATCATTAATCTGTGAAACTGAAGACCTGAAAAAAAAGTTGGCTACCAGCACAGACGAGGTTTGAAGATCCATGGGTCTTCTTGCACAGGGGAGTTGACTATCAGTATGGACGAGGTTTGAAGATCCATGGGTCTTCTTGCACAGGAGAATTGACTATTAGTATGGACGAGGTTTGAAGATCCATGGGTCTTCTTGCACAGGGGAATTGACTATTAGTATGGACGAGGTTTGAAGATCCATGGGTCTTCTTGCACAGGGGAATTGACTATTAGTATGGACGAGGTTTCAAGATCCATGGATCTTTTTGCACAGGAGAGTTGACTATCAGTATGGACGAGGTTTG
>NW_013668024.1:108154-116610 GCF_000517525.1 Limulus polyphemus | reverse complement strand
CAGGGGAAATTGACTATTAGTATGGACGAGGTTTGAACATCCATGGGTCTTCTTCCACAGGGGAATTGACTATTAGTATGGACGAGGTTTGAAGATCCATGGGTCTTCTTGCACAGGGGAATTGACTATTAGTATGGACGAGGTTTCAAGATCCATGGATCTTTTTGCACAGGAGAGTTGACTATCAGTATGAACGAGGTTTGAAGATCCATGGATCGTTTTGCACAGGAGAGTTGACTATCAGTATGGACGAGGTTTCAAGATTCATAGGTCTTCTTGCACAGGGGAATTGACTATTAGTATGGACGAGGTTTCAAGGTTCATGGATCTTTTTGCACAGGAGAGTTCACTATCAGCATGGACGAGGTTTCAAGATCCATGGATCGTTTTGCACAGGGGAGTTAACTATCAGTATGGACGAGGTTTCAAGATCCATGGATCGTTTTGCACAGGAGAGTTGACTATCAGTATGGACGAGGTTTCAAGATCCATGGGTCTTTTGCACAGGGGAGTTAACTATCAGTGTGGACGAGGTTTCAAGATCCATGGATCGTTTTGCACAAGGGAGTTAACTATCAGTGTGGACGAGGTTTGAAGATCCATGGATCGTTTTGCACAGGAGAGTTGACTATCAGTATGGACGAGGTTTCAAGATCCATGGGTCTTTTTGCACAGGGGAGTTAACTATCAGTATGAACGAGGTTTCAAGATCCATGGATCGTTTTGCACAGGGGAGTTAACTATCAGTGTGGACGAGGTTTGAAGATCCATGGATCGTTTTGCACAGGAGAACTGACTATCAGTATGGTCGGGGTTTCAAGATCCATGGTCTTCTTGCAGCCAGAAAATTGGTGATGTAGTTAGTTCGTGGATATTTAGAGATCTCTGTGTTTCTTCATTTTATGTCAAGATTTGAACTATTTTCTATCTCTAAGACAGACTCAATTAAACAATTATGAGTATACTAAGAATTATTATCTAAACCAAATACAAGCTCTATTTTATCATTAAAGTTTTTCAGTATTTTAGTATTTTTATGTATAAAGATCCCAAAATACAATTTTTTTTTCTTTAGTATTGCACACTGACAGGAGGCCGCCTCCACAGTTTCTCTACCCCTTACCAGTTCGAAAGACGAGAGCAGGACTGCAGGTTTGATAGTTTTACTAGTCTTGTTTAATAAAGCATTTATTACTATTTTATATGAATATATAATTTATATATAGAAGTTTTAAGTTCAATCTATTTAGGCGACAACATTTTTGCAATTTTTTTTTCAGTTTACCTGCTCGACACAAGCATTAGGTTATAACCATTTAGGCCTCAAAGATGTTTGGATATGTAACAGTGACGGGTACGTGGGCCAGGTGTATATACTTACTCTCCAAACAGAGCCTACGTTGACATCGTGCAACAATGTTTGTAACGCCAGAATTTTGTGTATAGCCTCGGTCCCAGGAGTCAAGCACTCGTGAGTATTATTTTTAAATGATTTCCATAAATCTTTTTGAACTCATTCACACCTGTATCGAGAGGTTCTACGTTACAAAAAAAACGTGCTTTGCGTCTCGTGGTTAACGTGCTGGACTGTGAATCCGAGGATTCATGGTTCGCAACCTGTTGGCATAAAAAATACACTCCATAATTTGGGGTCATAGGTGTATTATTGCTTTGTAAAAGTAACGGTCAAATTCCACTATTCGTTCAGACAAGAGTTGTCCAAGAGTTGACGATGGCTGCTGGTCACTAACTACCTTTACTGTTCCTTATTAATTTAAGATTAGAGACGTTTATGCACAGATAGCCACTGTAGTGTTGCCGAAATGCTAAAACAAATAAACGTTTCCAACTGGTTTTTTTTCTCACAGTGTCTTACCGTGTGTGTAATGTGTAAACCAGAGAAGCATAATCCGTTAATTCGGGATAGATGTTACATTCTATCAATATAGCTAAACGCTCTACATATCATTATACGCGGTTGAAAATAGCGTTTCAACTACTACTTTATATGTTGTAACCCAGTCTGCCTGATTGGTACTGGGCGAAAGGTTACAGATAGGGCGTGGATGAAATCCTGTTCAGCTAACTTCCTACCCAAAACTTGTGTTGAGTGAGTATAAAGAATGTCATTAACATGTTAATCAATCTAATTTTGATGCAATATTACATCTATTTCGGATTATAAAGGCACTACTTCCTATAAAGGCACTACTTCCTAATTATATAAATAAATATAATCCTACTTGATTTGTGTAAATTAAAATAATCTTGACTTCATTTTAATTTTTCCAATGTCTGCGGACTTACAACACTAGAAACCGGTTTTCGATACCCTTGGAGGGCAGAACACAGACAGCCCATTGTGTAGCTTTGTGCTTAACATTAAACAAACAGACAAAATATTTTGGACGCATATTTATAGCTCGACAGAGGCCTAGAACGTTCCTTACGATACGAGATATTATGATGCAATAATTAAAACAATGAGAAAAATAAAAAGGTTCTAGTAATATGACGCAATGATGCAACAGTCGCCAATTTACAACTATTGAACTACACAATGTAATATTCGTAAACGGTAATATGACACAATGATGCAACAGTCGCCAATTTACAACTATTGAACTACACAATGTAATATTCGTAAACGGTAATATGACACAATGATGCAACAGTCGCCAATTTACAACTATTGAACTACACGATGTAATATTCGTTAACGGTTACGTAAAGAAACTTGCGATAAACCTTCTAAAAATAACACTCGCGCTATAGTTAAACGGAAACAGTCGTGTATATCTAACACTGAATAATGGTGTTACACGACTTTTCAGTTTCTCAATAGTAATGTTACACGATTTGTCAGTTTCTGAATAGTAAAGTCACACGATTTGTCAGTTTCTGAATAGTGACGTTACACGACTTTTCAGTTTCTCAATAGTAATGTTACACGATTTGTCAATTTCTGAACAGTAAAGTTACACGATTTGTCAGTTTTAAATAGTGATGTTACACGATTTGTCAGTTTTGAATAGTGATGTTACACGATTTGTCAGTTTCTTAATAGTGGTGTTACACGAGTTGTCAGTTTCTGAACAGTAAAGTTACACGATTTGTCAGTTTTAAATAGTGATGTTACAAGATTTGTCAGTTTTAAATAGTGTTGTTACACGATTTGTCAGGTTTGAATAGTGATGTTACACGATTTGTCAGTTTCTGAACAGTAAAGTTACACGATTTGTCAGTTTTGAATAGTGATGTTACACGACTTGTCAGTTTCTTAATAGTGATGTTACACGATTTGTCAGTTTCTGAATAGTGATGTTACACAACAAATCGTGTAACATCACTATTCAGAAACTGACAAGTCAGTTTCTTATATTTGTTAGTTTTTATTTTTATTGCCTTTATATCTCATTACTTCTCAATGCAGGTGGCATCAGCTTTAGCGGTTCTTTTTCTGAATTTGTTAGTATTAAGTCAACAGATTTACAATACTGAGTTTAAGCAATGTGAAAGCCGAATTGTCTGCCATCTAGTGACTAGATATTAAACTATATTAGATAGTAGGATTAGTTATTTCGAATGCAAATAGCATCTGTTCTGAAAACATGACATTTGTTTCACGAGCACCCACAATAAAGACATTTTTAGAGTTTAATCATTGTTATTTAACAATACCCAAGTAAATGTCTATAACTGCTGATATAGATCTTTAAAAATTTCGTTCCTTATATAACGAGTGAAAACTTTTCTCTCATAAGTTAATATTAATACCTGTTGTTTCATTTCCAGATAGAAAATATAATACAAGAGAGCTTATTTTGGTTTTCTGATGCATGGAACATTTGGAAAATTATTGATGTTATCTTTTTAAATAAATCACAATGTATAGTTGTATCTGGCCCAAGATATCACTTTGGACGATATCTAAAGATACAACATGAAAAGTATTGATTTTTACATGTATCTTTTTACGACATACTACCACCTGGCGAAGATCTTTTCTGAGCGATTCTTATCCAGATCTGAGTTTGGACTCTAAGAACGTTGAGGAAGAAGATGGACCTTTCTCTACCAATGGAAACTTTCAACTGGACAGGTATACAGAAAACCAATAGAACGAATATCGTATCTCCATTTTTCATTCAGTTAAGAAGAAAATGGAAAAGATGCGTGAAACATTTTTCATGATGGTTGAATGTAATTAATGGATCATAATGTTTGAGGTTACTTAGATATCTCTATAACAATAGTTGTTTTTCGTGATGGTTGAATATAATTAATGAATCATAATGTTTGAAGTTACTTAGATATCTCTATAACAATAGTTGTTTTTCGTGATGGTTGAATATAATTAATGAATCATAATGTTTGAGGTTACTTAGATATCTCTATAAATTTATAGAAGCTGAAAGGAAAGAGAGAAATATTGATAGACTTATATGCATTAGTATCGATTTCTGTAATCTGTAGTCAACATACAATAGTTGTAAGAACATTGTTATAGTGGTTGAAATTTTATTGTGGTTTGTAGTCAACATACAATAGTTGTAAGAACATTGTTATAGTGGTTGAAATTTTATTGTGGTTTGTAGTCAACATACAATAGTTGTAAGAACATTGTTATAGTGGTTGAAATTTTATTGTGGTTTGTAGTCAACATACAATAGTTGTAAGAACATTGTTATAGTGGTTGAAATTTTATTGTGGTTTGTAGTCAACATACAATAGTTGTAAGAACATTGTTATAGTGTTTGAAATTTTATTGTAGTTTGTAGTCAACATAGAATTTGTTATAAAAATACTATTACGGTATTTGAAAGTTTATTTTAAGAATTACGTGTGTTGGGTCAGTGTGAAATAAATACCTCCTCCAACTGTAAGAATTAGCTCCATTGACTTATAAACATAAAATATCTTATTAATATATTTTTTCTGAATAACTTAACTCTTGAGTAAAAAAATAACGATTATTTTTTCAAACGATATATAAAGGTATCTTGCGATATTTTGGAGTTTAAACTTGAGGTGTTGACAGTAACTGAGATTATTCTTAAAATCTTTCAATTAGGCTTAACGTTAAAATGTACTCAAAGTAGGCTAAAATATAACAGAAATAATATGTTTTGACTAAAGAAAATTAATTTCTTAGGTAAATCTTTAATATTAGGATTTGTGGATATAAATATCAGATGACTTACAACAATTTAATTTTGTAGCGATTCCAGTGATACTGGCGAGGAAGATAGCGAATCTCCAGGTAATTGTAAACTATTTTAGTTAGGCTTAACGAGTTAAACTTTTCCGTTTTGATACTATTAGAAGAGGTGTTTAAGGAAACAAATAGTTAGTTTATTGTACATTGATATTGAAATTTTCTAATATGATAAACTGTAATATTCGCACTATTGTTTATCTGAACCAAATATATAAATTCGTTTAGGAAAGATCACTGGTTAATTTAATTTTATAATCTTATTTCAGTGAGAGATTAGATTTTAGTTTTTTCACAATTTAATGTAAAGGTCACATTAACAAAGTAACTTGAGCCACACTTCTTACTGATGTGCATACCACACTGTTTTCACACAATAGTAACAAAACGGACCAAGAAAGATATGAGGATGTTACATTACTGTGAGGGAATGACTGAGATTTCTTTCATTTTTACGTTCCTACCTGACAGTAAGTTTGATGGGTTTTTTTCTAGATGAACACTTCACTACAAAACCGAATTACGCTGCAGGAAATTATTTAGTGAGAGAAGATACCAAAGATGAAGCAGTGGGTGAACAATCAACCATGTGGTTAGGCACAGAGGACGGATGGTAACTATTGTCATAACAAAATATCTAATATTTCAATAAGCCTTGAAATGGTGATCACATTCTTTCCTAACTTTTCCTCCCGACTTTCTAAAGACAATTTCAGATTTTTCAAGAACTACATACGCGCACGTACGACACGTTAATCTTTTAACTTTTCCTCGTAGTTCTACCGAAGTAACTAAGCTTTAGATTGTAATCTGGGGAAAAAAAAGGGGGTAATAGGTACTTCAGAAATATATCTTCAAATTAGGGCATCGCAACTCGGTGGTAGGCAATAAAATTTTACTGTTTCATCTATAAAACGATATCTGACCTAAACTATCATCAAATATTATGACATAGATAATAGCCATAAGATAAAATAACAAGCGAGATGTTAAAATAAAAATTGGGCCCTAAAAGGATGAAAATGTTTTGTTGAAGGCAATGAAATAGCTGTGATTTAAAGGAGGTCAAAGATCACACATGTAAACCTCTCTCTCTCATTTTTGGCAGGTCAGTAGACAATTCTCAAGTATCTGAGAACTGGAGATTGGCTAATGTTGGTTCTATTGTAAATAAGGGTCGTATGAATTGCCCTCTTTTTGTTTTTATTATTATTCATTTTAATGATATTGATGGCGTGTAATTAGTATAATAGTAAAGTTTGCCCATGATATTAATCTCTTGGGTATTTCTAGTCGTACTGGGGATGTGGAGGGATTACAGAATGATTTGAATTAATTGATAGATTGGACAAATAATTAGCAAATCACGTTTAATTATAGTAAAAAATAAGTAATATATTAGGGTTAGCATGATTTGGGATCACATGCTCATTCAGTAGTGTGACTGAAGAAAAGGGTCCTAGAATAGTGGCGGATAAGTCATGGTGGTGGATAAGTCACTGATGCAGTATGTGTGTGTATTCGCTTATAATTAGCGTATCGCTGTACCGATTGTCACCGAACCAGGCATCTACCCTTAGAGCCCCAATAAAGGTGACATAGTAGTCGACGTTTGGATCTGCCAATGTCACCTCCCAGAGGTCCCTACGTTAAACGGGTACCTCATACCAATAACTGACATAACTAAGCAGCATGGTTTGTGTGCACTGACAGGGTTCCCAAATGGGAAGAAAAAAAATGCTTTAGTAGCTTATCAAAGATAGTAGCATTTTGTCCGACGTTTAGGTGCCAAACTTGCCTCCCAGTGGCACAGCGGTATGTCTGCGGACTTATACTGCTAGAAACCTGGTTTCGATATCCGCGGTGGGCAGAGCACAGATAGCCCTTTGTGTAGGTTTGTGCTTAATAACAAACGAAAAACGTGCTCAAACTTAAACCCCTCGTCAGCCTATCAAACAATATACACAGATTTCTCTTCAAAAAACTGTTAGGCTGTTTACAGTTGAAAGTGCTTGATTTTTGGATCAATTAGAGACTGTTTTCTAGCTGATTTATCTGATGCATTGCTTAATTTTTTTTCTTGCGGGCCAGGATTAGCATTGACGTTTCGCTTTACGTGAATATTTTTTTCGACTTCAACTCGCCAGGTAATAGCATCACCAATCTGAGGCGAATTCTACACTTTTAGCTCAGTTCCTCACACCTCTTGTTGCAAAAATGTGACAAGAACCTGATTTTTTTATGAACCTTTATGCTGCGATTTCGGACATGTCTGTAGATGATATTTTTCACATTAATTCATTCTTAAATCCAGCATATTGTTGCGTCAGCGAGGTCACGTGACTAGTGTCACGCCCCCTGCTTTCTGGAAATATCTTGTACCTTCGTGAATTGTCGGGAGATTACTAGATATAGCGTAGCGTGGTATATATAAGAGGGTGACAACGTGACGGGACAATAATGTGTGTGTAGGTAGTGAGTAATTGAACTGCAGTCAGGAAGTATTGTTGAAGTTAACGTTGTTGTTAAAACGTTTGTAAAAGAGCGACTGTTGAAAATAAGTGTATCGGTAAAGTTATATTCAGAAAGAATAAACCAGTTTTATTAAGTAAGGACTTGTGTCGCTAAAGTTTCGTCGGAACGAAGTTACGGAAAATCAATTAACAAACGGAGACGTAACAATATTATAAACATTTCAAAAACAAAGTTGAAAACAGAAATTTCCATAAACGTCCTCGTATAGGCATCCAAAATGTTTCTGTCAAAGATGATGCTTGTTCTCCCCCTCTATCAGGCAGTTTTGTCATTTGTGCCCCCCCCCCCAGTGGCACAGCGGTATGTCTGCGGAGTTACAACGCTAGAAACAGGGTTTCGATACCCGTGGTGGGCAGAGCACAGATAACCCATCGTGTAGCTTTGTGCGTAACTACAAACATCTGTAGTTCATCGTTTTAAATCAAACACTGTGTTGTGATAAACTTTTCTACGTACTGAACTTAATTTGTTTGTTTTAGGATATGTTTACAAAGTTACTTAAGACCTTTTGCGCTAATTCTCTCTAGTTTTGGAACTAATAAACAGTTGGGAAGGTAGCTAGTAAAAAGAACATACCGTAACTCTTGGTTACTCTTCTTTAATCGAATAGTGAGTTTTGGCTGTAATCTTTATAACGCATACACGTCTCCAAAGTACCGAGCGCGACCTACAGATCTTTCTCTCCTAGTGGCGCCCCCCAGTG
>NW_013668024.1:106242-108144 GCF_000517525.1 Limulus polyphemus | reverse complement strand
GCCCCCCAGTGGCACAGCGATATGTCTGCGGACTTACAACGCTAGAAATCGGGTTTCACTACCTGTGGTGGGCAGAGCACGGATAGCTAATTGTGTAGCTTTGTGCTTAAATACAAACAAATAAACCTCTGGTGGCTCAACGGTTAATTTGACAGTTAATAACGCTAAAAATCGGGTTTAGATACCCGCGATGAACAGAGCACAGACAGTCCATTGTGCAATAAATTTGGTTACTCGTTATGTAAATGACTACTGTACATTGTTTATCCTTTTTATTAATACATGTCACTTATTTTTACTCTTAAGTTTAAAAAAAAATAACAGCAAAGTTTATCAAAAGTTGAATAACAATACGCTCAGAAAATATATTTTTCTTTTATTTCTTCATCAAATCCAAATTTATTTTTAATGGGATTCAGTATTCCATTGGATACAGTGGTTAAACTATGTCTTCATTGTCTTATGTACAATAAATTGTTTTTAGTGAATGTTATTAATACTCAGATTAGGCGTTTCCTTAGTAGTGAATATAATTTCTCATCAAAAGACCTTTAATAGGTGCTAGAGAGAAAACTCGTGCTTCGCGTGCGAAACATTTTTTGTTTCCATTATTTTGTATTTCAATGCACAAAGTTTATAAGATGTAAGGGCAGCGCTGTGTATTTAAGGTACTTAAAACAGTTAAATAGCCTGTCTAGACTACTCACATAAAACGTTAGGTACGTAGAGTTCTGAACAAATCTGATGGCCGTGCCGGGCGTCTCATTGACTGCGAGGTTAAACCTGAGTGTTTTAAACCTATTCCACGACACGACGTGATACCCACCAAACACCGTTAACTTTGCTTCGAATGGTCTGAAGAAAGATGGCAAATCGATCGAATTATCTGGTAACAGACAAAATCTAGCGACGTTTTTAAAATATATGTTTCTCTTCACATTATATTAATAAAACATGCTTGAAGTTTAATTGGCTACTTAGCTATAATTATAATTTATTATAACTATTAGCAATATTGATTAACGTATTAAAAATGCACAAAAGCGAACTCAAATTGTATTTATGATAATTTAATGTCTCTTAAAAACATTTTTTTCTAAGTTAAGCACAAAGCTATACAATGTGCTATGTATGCTGTGCCTCACCCCACCGGCATCAAAACCCGGATTTTAACGTTATAAGTGCGCAGACGTACCGCTGTGTTACTGTTTGGTTGCTTAAGGGTATAGCCACATTGGGCTATCAATTTTTGTGAATTAAGAATCATGGCAGAAAGAATATTTAAAACATTTTAGACGTTTTGGAGATTTTTTTTTCAAATTATTTAAGACAACAAAGATGGGCATATATATATTTTTACCAATACAAATTATCTAAATAATATAAATTATTTTGTATATATTTTTACCAATACAAATTATCTAAATAATATAAATTATTTTGTATATATTTTTACCAATACAAATTATCTAGGTAATATAAATTATGTCGTACACATTTTTACCAATACAAATTATCTAGATAATATAAATTATTTTGTACATATTTTTACCAATATAAATTATCTAGATAATATAGATTATTTTGTATATATTTTTACCAAAACAAATTATCTAGATAATATAGATTATTTTGTATATATTTTTACCAATACAAATTATCTAGATAATATAAATTATTTTTTACACATTTTTACCAATACAAATTATCTAGATAATATAAATTATTTTGTACATATTTTTAACAATACAAATTATATAGATAATATAAATTATTTTGTATATATTTTTACCAATACAAATTATCTAGATAATATAGATTATTTTGTATATATTTTTACCAATACAAATTATCTAGATAATATAAATTATTTTTTACACATTTTTACCAATACAAATTATA
>NW_013668024.1:94121-105242 GCF_000517525.1 Limulus polyphemus | reverse complement strand
TATTTTGTACATATTTTTACCAATACAAATTATCTAGATAATATAAATTATTTTGTACATATTTTTACCAATACGAATTATCTAGATAATATAAATTATTTTGTACATATTTTTACCAATACAAATTATCTAGATAATATAAATTATTTTGTACATATTTTTACCAATACAAATTATCTAGATAATATAAATTATTTTGTACATATTTTTACCAATACAAATTATCTAGATGATATAAATTATTTTGTGCATCTTTTCTCACACAGTTTTATTACTGTATTATTTCTTTCATTTTCTAGATTTTTGTAAAAGTAATTGGTTAGATATATAGTTTTGTACTTTAAGCTTTTATAAGATATTAGATCAAATTTTCATTGACCTCACGTCTTAAAAAAATCAGATAAGTAAAGAAATAAAAATATAACTAAGTGATTTTATTTCCTATAATTTAAAATCAATTTATATTTCAGCGTCCACATTTACAACTGCAGCGACGACATTGGCACAAAAAAGACAAGATTAAAATTCAACATTCAGCCGCCGTTCAGTGTATTATGTAAGTGGTTTTCACTTGGTAACGCAGGAAAATTAAGTAGCTACCCATTTACGTTGCTATGGGAACAAAATATCGATTTCAAGTTTAGGTTTGGGGAATACTGCAAATATTTTTACATCCAATGTCTAATGTTTATACTCTATTAACTTGTAGTAAATTTTTTTCTAGTGTTTTTGATTATTTTAATAAATATGTTTTTTCGGGAAAAAATCTAGAGTACAGTACAGAATAATAAAGATAGCATAGATACCATCGTTTATGTTTCTGTTCGTGACACAATTGTATTTAAAAATATTTATAGAATTATACATCACAAAAAAGCAATGTTCGAAACTTAACACGATAGTAAAGCAGTCAATTTATTTGCTGCTTTTGAAAAAATAATTAATCTTTTTTAATAATATTTTTTTATAGATACTTCGACAACAAAGTTTTTCTTTCTCTAGCAAATGCAGGATTGTACGTTTACAGGAGAAATGAGCGTAAGTGTGACTTGTTTGTTTGTTTTGGAGTAAAGCCACATTGGTTATCTGCTGTGTCCACTAACCCCGTATTTTAGAGTTGTAAGTTTGTAAACTTGCCGATGTCCCACCAGGGGACCGTAAGTGTGACAGTGATTTTCAGCTAAATATTTTAAGTCGAAATTTACATAAATCTCAGCTTCTCTAAATGTTTATTTAACCCTAGGATAACCAGTGGGGTCCACATGGACTCCAACGGCTTTATAAACACATAATTTTAAACTATGCCAGCATGAAATTGTCTGTGGATCCATGAATGGGTCTTTAATAACATGTGAGTGAATCAAATACCGTCAATATTACAATTAATTCCACTATTTATTCCTGGAGTATATTTTATATGGGAAATGAATGATCTCACCCAATTCTTTTCGTCATTTCTTTACACTGAATTTAGTAACATTTTACGTTATATGATGTGAGTGTGGTCATCACACTTAGTAATATTTTACTTTATATGATGTGAGTGTGGTCATCACACTTAGTAATATTCTACTTTATATGATGTGAGTGTGGTCATCACCGACAATGAATGCTATTCGAACATGTCGACAATTTGAAGATTGAATTGAATTACTGATTTGGATATTTCAAACTTTTAAACACTAGTGAGCAAATCATTATTACGTTCAAAATATATTGTTATAATAGGAATATTTTCTCTGTAAAATGTTTCAGAGGGCAAAAAAATACAAGCGTTAAGTTCCATGGAAATGTAAGAGATTTGTGAATATGACGTGGTGCGATTTGTGATGTTCGTAAAGTGTGATAATATTTGTGATGTTGTTAAAGTGTGATAATATTTGTGATGTTCGTAAAGTGTGATAATATTTGTGATGTTGTTAAAGTGTGATAATATTTATGATGTTCGTTAAAGTGTGATAATATTTGTGATGTTGTTAAAGTGTGATAATATTTATGATGTTCGTAAAGTGTGATAATATTTGTGATGTTCGTAAAGTGTGATAATATTTGTGATGTTGTTAAAGTGTGATAATATTTGTGATGTTGTTAAAGTGTGATAATATATGTAACATTATTAAAGTATGTTACGATTTGTAATGTTGTTGAAATGTGGTGCGGTTTGTAACGCCATTAAAACGTATTACGGTTTGTAACATTGTTAAAGCGTGATACGATTAGTAACATGTAACATTGTTAAAGCGTGATACGATTAGTAACATGTAATATTGTTAAAGTGTGGTGCGGTTTGTAAAGCCATTAAAACGTATTACGATTTGTAATATTGTTAAAGCGTGATACGATTAGTAACATGTAACAATGTTAAAGCGTGATACGATTAGTAACATGTAACATTGTTAAAGCGTGATACGATTAGTAACATGTAATGTTGTTAAAGCGTAATACGATTAGTAACATGTAACATTGTTAAAGTGTAGTGCGGTTTGTAAAGCCATTAAAACGTATTACGATTTGTAACGTTGTTAAAATGTAGTGCAATTTAAAACATTATTAAGGCCCCCCAGTGACTCTTCAGTAAGTGAGTAGGCTTACGATGCAAAAAATCTAGTTTCGATACCCTAGGTGAGAAAAGCATAGCTACCCATTGTGCAGCTTTGCGCTTAACAACAACTAACCCAACAACATTGTTAAAATGTGGCACATTGTGTAACGTTGTTAAAGTGTAGCTTTCGTAATCTGTTTAGTGTAAAATGCCAAATTTAATCTGTAATGGATTTTTCAAGCACCACGGGTTTGTTTGTTTTTAAAAAGAGTGGTAGAAGCTAACTAGGTTATGAATCATTTGTAGTCAATAAAAACGTTATTTTAAAGGTGTTTAAAATGGTTTTTGATTTCTTGATTGTATACAGTACTATATCATCGAGTATCAGTTGCTGTGATTACAAAATACAGTATATAAAACAACAGGTGTTTATTTTAAATCTGAACATCACATTATGCGATACATTGACTAAACAGACAGTTCAGAGATACCAAGCTTCAATTATAGCCATCCCTAGTTTTAAAATGTTGGTGAGAAGAAGGGCAACGAGTCAGCAGCATACGCCGCCTACACGGTCACTCTTAATAAAAAAAAACACTTGTGTAAAGAACAAAAAATGTATTTTTAAGTGGAAAGTTGTACAACGGGCAGTCGGTGGTGTGCCCATTACAGGATCGAACCCTAAAAATTAAGCGTCATAAAACTTCAACTAAGACTACGACTAACTCACTAGGTAGGAGGGGAGAGACAGACAGATTCCTCAAGTTGATTTATAAAGTTGATTTTTAAAGATGGATGTTTTTATATTACCTCAGAAGGAAAGTGGGACACTACAGAGTTCCAGAGAGTCCAGGTTGGCAGCGTATCCGCTCCCGTGACACACATGTTGGCAGTGGCTGGAAAACTTTGGTGTGGATGTCAGAACTACATAAAGATTCTCAGTGTCAGAACAATGGAGGAAGAGGTTCTACCTTTCTTTATTATTTTTACCACAACATTTTTGTTATGTAGGTGATATTTTTGGCACAAACAATATTGTATCTTATCATAGGTAGACTGTTTTTAATATTCCTTTTTCTAGATAACTTTCATGAAAACTGAGAAAAAATTTGGATTGTATTCTTCTGTGTCACACTGACTGAGTTCAAAAGTTTGAATTATATTTGTGTGTGTCACACGGTGTTAAACACTTTGGATTGTATATTTGTATGTCACCCTGACTAAGTTTGAATTGTATTTTTGTGTCACACTGACAGGGTTAAAAAGTTTGGATTGTATTTTTGTATGTCACACTGACTTAATTAAAAGTTTGAATTCTATTTTTGTGTGTCAAATTGACCGAGTTAAAAAGTTTGGATTGTATAGTTGTGTGTCACACTGACTAAGTTTGGATTGTATTTTTATGTCACACTGACTGGGTTAAAAAGTTTGGATTGTATTTTTGTATTTCACACTGACTGAGTTAAAAGTTTGAATTATATTTTTGTGTGTCACACTGACTGAGTTAAAAAGTTTGGATTGTATTTTTGTGTGTCACACTGACTGGTTTGATGAAGCTCTTCTACTTTGAGTATGTTCACCAACATCCTTAAAATTCAAGTAAGATATTTCACATAAGGATATTAAAACAAAACCTGAATTAGCTATTGCATTCTTTTACACTAAACGTCAAATTTTGGAATCACTTACAAAAAAGACGAAAAAAAAACAAAACACGAACAAGGTAAAACGAATAGACGAGTAAAAAAAGAATGATCTGTTTTCAGCATTGTTTACAAGTCAATTGCGACACGTCTCGAGCTGTTGTCTGTATGGTGGCCTCAGGACTCGGTGTTTGGGTAGCGACCCAGCATAGCGCGGTACTTAAGCTCTTCCACGCTATAAGCTATGAAAATCTCCTGGATGTCAATATTGCCCCAGCCGTCACTAAGATGCTTGCAGGTGAGTGTGATTGACAAGTGCTCACATATAAATCTATGTCTAGCCTCCTGGCAGTGGCGTAGTGAGAGTGGTGTAACTGGGCATTTGCCCCCGGGCGCCGGGTTCGGAGGGCGCAAAATTAACAGCCAGTTTACCCAGAATTTTGTTGTCCACGTAAGAGTACCCAGAATTTTGTTGTCCACGTAAGACTAATGCTCATTAAGATGTTTTGTTATGCTTGACATCAAATATTAGTATATGATCATAAATTTAATGCTTAATTAATATATACTTACATGTCATAGTTGATCAGAAATTTAGCAATTCTGTGAACACCTGACAATTTGAGGCCATATTTTTTAAGCTGTCGACGGATTTCTGGCAAGTTAAATAATTCTATCTCAGATTTATTCGTCCTCTAATAATACCAATCGGGATAGATGTGGAGCACTTTCTATATCAATGTAGAGTACAACACGTAACACTTGAGTGTATGGTCAGTGAACTAAAGTGTTATGAATATCCTGGATTTCCTATGTCTAGGTAATTAACACTAATATGTAACACCATATCAAAGTATCAAACGGTGAAAATAAAACTTGATAAACCAATGAAAATCTTTGACTAGATAAAGTCACATTCACCCCAAAATATTTTTTTCATTGAATTAAGTGCTTTTCTGCACATGACCCCCCAGTGGCACAGCGATATGTCTGCGGACTTACAAAGCTAGAAACCGGGTTTCGATACCCGTAGATTGCAGAGTACAGATATCCCGTTGTGTAGCTCTGTGCTTAATTACTAAAAAAATTTTACTTATTCGACCAGCAACTGTCTTACAACGACCAGAGAATCATGACATCATGGTGAAATACAGTACCATGGTAGGTAGGGTTACCATGTAAGGTTAAAAGTTATATTGTAAAGGGCGGGTGGAGTTGGGATTGGGTTTAGGGGGGGGCAAATTCTGTTTGGCCCCGGGCGTCAGACACTATCACTGCCTCCTGGATGTCAATATTGCCCCAGCTGTCACTAAGATGCTTGCAGGTGAGTGTAGTCGGCAAGTGTTCACATGTAAATCTACATCAAACTACATCACTGAACGAGAATATCAAGAAGAATCAGGGGATTCAGGGATAAATAAAAGATATTATATTGGCGATATTATATAAAGCTTACTATGTGATTTTTTAAATTAATAAGCTTTCCAAGTGCTTTTTCTTAATCGTGGCTCATTCCAATGGGTGTAATGGTTTTGTAAAGAAAAAGCAATGGCTCGCGACTTTGTAAAATAGATTCGTTTTTGTTAAGAAAAACTTCATGTTATAGAAATGTTACATCTTTAAAATGTAGTAAAATCTTTATTAGAAGGTTATTTTTCATCTCAACTTAATATACGTATTTAGGACTAACTTAAATCTTCTAAGTTGACCGAACTTCTTGAGATATTATTGGAATTACAGCCGAAAATATCAATAACAGTGATTGTACTCCAATGATGAAGCAGTTAATTCTAATTATATCAATTTTTTCTTTTATAATAGTTTATGCCGCTAGGTACATTAATTTCTCGGTTAATGTTTAGTTCTGATATATATATATATGTATAGGTGGCGTACTTTGATTAGAAGTTATAAATAAACATTATCTTCAAATTTGTATAGGACGAGGCTTAGCATTCTTTCAGTCCTTCTACATTTACCACACAATTTCACCAAACAAGATTGAGCGAAGCAGATGCTACTTATTGAATAAATTCTCCATTTCACTCTCTCTCTTTTTTTTTCTGCTTAGGTTTTGATGATATCATTCGTCAACACAAAGCAGCTTGCCTTCGTGTCACGGCTCTTCTCACCTCTAATGACCTCTTATGGATAGGAACGAGTGCCGGCGTTATTTTGTTTTTACCTCTTCCACATCTGACCTCTTCTACCTCAAAATTGGATAACGTTCCTAACGTTTCTGGTAATTATTCCGGGTTTCTTGAGTACTGAATGTCTATAGATCGGATTATTATCGCATTTGACTTAAAATTTGTTTTGAAATTTCTAGCAAGATCATTCATATAACTTTATTTTATGTTCGTTGAACACAAGATGTAAACAACAGCATGATGTTTATCAGTTTTATACTTACTAATATAGAAACTCCAGCAAGGAATGAGTGATTATTATAAATATTTTGAGTTTCTTTAATCTATACAACGAGTTTTTATTTTCCCTAAAATTTGTTTAAATTCAAAACTTTTTTACGTTTAATTTACACGTTTTCTTTGTTTATTGTTAAATACAAAGCTAAACAATAGACTATCTGTGCTTTTCCAATCATGAGTGTCTAAGTCCGATTTTTAGCGTTACAAGCCCCCAGACTTACCATGAGTCACAGAGTGATAATTTAATTTATATCAATTAATTTACTTTTATCTTTGTTGAAGAGAAGATGGTTTGTAGAATTCATATATCTTTAAAACATTAACTGGTGATATTTATTAACATTTGAATTACCGCATTATCGTCTTTTCTTTTGACGACAATTAATGACGGTTTTTGTAAATAAACTATATATGTATATATACAAATAGCTCATGCGATTTATTTGATTTTAGAAAATGAAACAGTTATTGTGGAATTTGCTGAAAGAAGTAAAAAAAGTAAATGTTAGAAAAATTTTGGAGCTTAACGTTTTCTGCAAGAAGTGAGTTTTGAATACCTTAGGCCTACTTCATGATGTTGCCATTCCTATGTGACATATTAGTTTAAAATAACTTTATTGGAAACAAACAATCATGGTGCAATTAGACTTATTTACATGTGACGATTAGAGTTTCAGTATACTTCATTATGTTAGTGATATTCGGTATTTTGGGCTAACAAACGTATTGTTAAGATAAATTGTTATTCTTGCTATGTGACTTCTAATTTAACTTAAACTAGTCTTCTCTCTGTGTGACTCGAAATCAGTCATAAGGTAAATTAGTCATTTTTCTATGTGACGCGTATTGTTAAGATATAATAATTTCATTTGTTTGTGAACGCCTAATCTTAAGATAATCTACCCTTTTTCTACAAGATTCATATTCTCAATATAAATTAGTCTTCTTCCTGCTTGACTGGCAATCTTAAGATAATTGGTTTTCTTCCTGTTTGACTGGCAATCTTAAGATAAATTGGTCTTATTTCTACTATATTGGCAATCTTAAGATAAATTGGTCTTATTTCTACTATATTGGCAATCTTAAGATAAATTGGTTTTCTTCCTGTTTGACTGGCAATCTTAAGATAAATTGGTCTTATTTCTACTATATTGGCAATCTTAAGATAGATTGTTCTTATTTCTACTATATTGGCAATCTTAAGATAAATTGGTCTTATTTCTACTATATTGGCAATCTTAAGATAAATTGATCTTATTTCTACTATATTGGCAATCTTAAGATAGATTGATCTTATTTCTTCTACACTGGCAATCTTAACTACAAAAACTAAGTTACTTAAAATTTAAAATAAATTATACCTACTTTCGCAAATCTCTGTAATGATGTTAGGTCTGAGTCAAAGTAGGAATACTTTTTTTTAAATTTACGTAATTCAGTTTTTGTAGCATAAACCTTTCAATATCACTATAGCTAGCTAGGTTACGTATATATATCGATCCCTACTTGTCTTTATAAAATTTAGATTTTTTTTATACTTCTAACACGAAAGAGTAGCCTGCCTCATATGCCACCAATAGTGTTAAAACATGCAAACAAATCACACATATTATGAAAGAGTGCTCTTCTATGCCACCAATAGCGTTGAAACACGCAAACAAACCACACATATTATGAAATAGTACCCTTCTATGCCACCAATAGTGTTGAAACACGCAAACAAATCACACATATTATGAAAGAGTGCTCTTCTATGCCACCAACAGCGTTGAAACACGCAAACAAACCACACATATTATGAAAGAGTACCCTTCTATTCCACCAATAGTGTTGAAACACGCAAACAAACCACACATATTATGAAAGAGTACCCTTCTATTCCACCAATAGTGTTGAAACACGCAAACAAACCACACATATTATGAAAGAGTACCCTTCTATTCCACCAATAGTGTTGAAACACGCAAACAAACCACATATATTATGAAAGAGTACCGATTCTTATTAATGAGATTAAAAACACTGAATATCAAAAACGTTTCATTAACGAAACGGCAAATCACTTGTTACTGTTATTGTCTTTGTATTTCGTTTTCGAATTACTCATCATTAAGAACAGTGCGCTTTACAACTACTGGTGGAATAGAAGGGTACTCTTTCATAATATGTGTGGTTTGTTTGCGTGTTTCAACACTATTGGTGGCATAGAAGTTAAAGTGTTGTATTTTGAATGTATTTTACTATCGCGAATATGTTTTTTTAATTTAAATATACCCTAGGTGTCGCGATATGAGATAGAATAATTCGTATTGTTTATTTTTACGTTAAATATTATAGTTCACTGATATATGAAATTCTTTCACCAGGGGTCCCTCGTGGTCACACTGGGCACGTACGTTTCCTGACACGTGTGGAGATGACGCCCGGTCCACACACAGATGAATGTTCCTCTACCAGTTATATACATCAGTCAATCTGTAGTCAAAAAGGTGGCGCTGCTCGTCACACGTCCTCTACCACTGCTACCACAGGACGTCGCTTGCTTGTGATGAGTGGAGGTGATGGTTATGAAGACTTCTCTAGCTCAGGATTGAAAGAACCAATAGGGCGGGATGACAGTACTAATCACTTGCTTTTGTGGCAAGTTTAAAGGCTGTGTATCGTGAAGTTGTGCCAAGCTGTGAGATCTGCCTTTTTTTTGCAGCTAACCATTATTGGAATACTAAGCCTAGCACTATAATGCTAGAAACATTCTGTACACGAGTCCCCAGATATTGCTAAAATAC
Source organism: Limulus polyphemus (assembly GCF_000517525.1). Lineage (NCBI taxonomy): Eukaryota > Metazoa > Arthropoda > Merostomata > Xiphosura > Limulidae > Limulus > Limulus polyphemus. Next base: position 95,842 of record NW_013668024.1, on the reverse strand, counting down.
TCAGCCAATGAGCAAACATTACTCAAAGTGTTTAAAGGTTTTGTGGCTGATTTGTACAATAAATGACATTGATATGTTTCAATTAATGTCATTCTTTTAGTGAAAAAGATGTTTTATTTTCTAAAACTAAAATATGAACTGAAAGCAAGAAACTATGCTATTTTAAGACGCAGTATTGTAATTTTGTGAATTTTCGTCCTAAGTTGTGTCTATCACTCCAGATCAGTGAGGATGTTGTCTTACGTTTGTACTACATTGTCTTCAGTAAGGAACAATTAAATGTAATTATTTCCTGAAATTTGTAAAAGCAGTACACGTTGATGTTTCTCTGCGAGTTGTTAATTCACAATTTTCATTTCATAGATTGATAATATTGGTTCAAATTACGACAAAAAGAGATCGATGCTTCTTGTTAGGCCTAACATTTGTCCAGAAACACTATGACTAGCCCTAAAGTTGGCTTAAAAAAAGGTAGTTTTGGCCAAACCGTTATGAAAGCTTTGTTGTTGTTTTTTTGTGTGGATTGCAACATAAGAACTGTTTAACTGGCAACTATATATATTTTGCTTTAGGGCTTCGTATTATTATTTTAATGTACAGAAAAATGCTGAATACTAAATATGTTGCCAAAAGATTACTGCTAACCCTAACCACAGACACAACTGTTTGTTGAAATGCTCTATCACTATTGTACATACACGTTATAAATCTGTAACAGCTCTCATTTGCTTAGCACTCTCAATACATTAGTTGTCAATGTGTTTTTTTCTGGTATAACTGTAGTGCTCATTTTTTAATTTATGTAAACAATATTAATATCTAAAGAAGGTTAAGGTTAGAAAGTAAAATTAAAACTAAGTTTCTAATATAATTGATATATATATATGCACGATAACGAAAAATAATTATGAACTCACAAGCGCTACATATACAGAAGTCATAAAAACGATAATGGCAATTACATAGCGAATTTATTTATGGTACGAAACGTTAGCACAGAAAATACATAAGAAAAGCGAATAAATTATACAATGCGCTAGTATTTTGTATACGAGCCCTTTGTTTTACAAAGAGTATTATTATTACACCTTGTAATTGTGGATTATTATTACACCTTGTGATTGTGGAGTATTATCAGATGGCCTCACAATTCAGTCAAGTTGTTTGGTCGCCTTTTGACCATCTCAGTTTTTCATCTGCCCCAAAGTCTGAAGAATGTTCATATCGGGATTCTGCGCAGCTAAATCATGGTTATGTGTGTGTGTTCTGCTAGTTTCCTGTCAGGGAAGTATTTCGCCTGATTTGCTGTTTGTTTTGAATCATCGTTTTGCTGGGATATAAATCCCCGCCGGGTTAACCTTGTTCGTGAGGGTACCAGTAATTTTGTGTAGATTTCCGACACCATTGTTGGAATCAGCCCCAAACATGTACTGGTGTTTCACAATAATGGCTGTTAGAAGATTGGGATCTTAAGTAGAATCCCCATAATGACTGTTAGAAGATTGGGATCTTACGTAACAGCCCCTTGATGACTGTTAGAAGATTGGGATCTTACGGAACGTCCCCATAACGACTGTTAGAAAATTGGGATCTTACGTAACAGCCCCTTGATGACTGTTAGAAGATTGGGATCTTACGGAACGTCCCCATAACGACTGTTAGAAAATTGGGATCTTACGTAACAGCCCCTTGATGACTGTTAGAAGATTGGGATCTTACGG
>NW_013668024.1:91746-93287 GCF_000517525.1 Limulus polyphemus | reverse complement strand
GGCAGAGCACCGGTAGCCCGTTGTGTAGCTTTGTACATAACAACAACTACTCAGTATTGTATTAGCGACAAATGGATTTTTAATGCAAGATATGAGCGTAATCATGTATTATTCTGTATGCGAATAACTCGTATAGTGTGTAACTTAGTACGTAATTTTTGTAAAAATTAAATAACCGAAAGCAAATTACGGTCACGATTAAAGTCAAGGGAAATACAATAAGAATTTGTAATTCTTACAAAACGTGTCATATAAAACTATTAGCACCAGTTGCATATCCTCTAAATAACAATAATAATACAAATTATCCATTATTTACAACATGGGACATTTGATTTTTAATACAGTCAATATTTCTCATATTTTGCTATGCCTACCGTAAACGTGACAAATTCTTAAACATCAGAATTATCAGATCTACAGAACTAATTCCTGAACCTGTATGTCATTAAACACTAATCCTTTTTTCTTAAAATTTAAAACATTTCAAGAGCTGTTAGAATAGTTGATTAAAATATTTTCAATTATTACATTAGAACAGAGAGCTTGAGCTTCACGTACAGGATTAAAAGAACACTTAACAATTGTTGAGGACAAATATTAAATAGTTTTGGGTATGTGAGGGTAGGGCGTTATGACACGAGCTAAAATATGTAAAGAATCACATCAACGTTTGTTTCAATATTTTATTTATAATGTATTGCAACAATGTACACGCTCAATTATAAGCGCTACTTATTATTCAACTTAAAATTTTATACATTCAAAACAGAAGATCGAAAATGCAATTTTCTAACGAATATTTAATCTCTTTTGTGAACAACAGATGGCAGGAACAACGACTTTGTTTTTCTAATTAACAGAAATTATGTATAGTGAGTTTTCTTTATACCAGATGGCAGCTTAGACTCTTCTGTTATAATAAACTATATCATATCTGTTCATGAACAAAAATAATCACGTTAAAACAAATTAAACATTTTTAGTAGAGAGATTTAAACTACTTTTTATGTTAAACAGGCATCAGTTGTGCTCGTGAAATGTTATTTAATTAATGAAAACTTGATTCGAAGAGTGAAAATTTTCACTCTTACGTGGCAGTAAATATGTGTTGCTAAGCTTCACAGGGATTATCAATGCTGTGCCCACCATGAGTATTAAACCCTGTTTTTAGCGTTAAAAGCCTTCAAATATACCGCAGATCCAGTAGGGGGCGATAAATTTGTCGTGTATATTTGGAATGATACTTTACTCAAGTTTCACTATACCAATATAACACTGCATGTAACACCTACTATTACAAGATATATTTTGTATTTTCACAATTTATTATTTTTGATTGTTAAAATAACGTTAATTTTATGCTGAGCACATGAAAAATTTGTATCAGTTTAACACAGGGTTTATCACATGAAACATTTTTATTATTGTCTGACGTAATATCGTTTGTATGTTATCTATGATAAACAAACGATGATAGAGACATCACGCAGCAAATACGGGTAGTATAGAAGTACGTACCTATATAGAAGTACGTACCT
>NW_013668024.1:79652-90899 GCF_000517525.1 Limulus polyphemus | reverse complement strand
TACGGCTTCATACAACCTAAACATGTCATACAATAAACTCTACGGCTTCATACAACCTAAACATGGCATATAATAAACTCTACGGCTTTATACAACCTAAACATGTCATACAATAAATTCTACGGCTTCATACAACCTAAACATGTCATACAATAAACTCTACGGCTTCATACAACCTAAACATGTCATACAATAAACTCTACGGCTATAGGCTCAGTTAACGTGTATGAAAACAAATTTAAATCCAAGTCGAAGAATATAAGAAAGCGAATAGCATGGATAAATTATACAATAATTGTAATTTCAAGCTTTTTATAAAATCTATAAAACAAGATGTACTTACGCAGAACCTCCGAAAGTGTTCTGTTTCAATAGTAAATAAAACCAAAATTAAGAATAACAAATATTTTTATTTCTTGCTCTTGAAGTTCATTTGTCATGTTGTGTTGTAGCCTACAGAGTGCGTAATTCTCGTGATTCATAGTAGGCGTACATTTTACTGACGTCACGACAATACAAGTTGCAACGTTAAGTGTTCTTAATGGTACGCCATTTTAGTGTCTACTGACTGACTGACTGAGTGACCGACAACATACTACTGTATAGTGGTGCGAGTGGTTAAAACAGGTGGACCCCCCTCCAGGCGGCCTTTTGTCGCCTTTAGAGGAAATAATACAATCCTAAAAACAATTTTATTCAAAAATAATTACTAGGGCTTCCAGATGGATTATTACAATTTCTACAATATATAAAAGCTATAAAGTATCTCGGTGTGGAACACGATGATTTCCAAGGTCGATCTGTGAATCCAAGGACGGAAATTATGTAAATTCATGATTAACGAAAGGTTATATCAGGACATAAAAAGTTCCTTCCATTATACGTAATTGTAGAAAACGTCCATAAGAACTGCAAAACACAAAAGGTGAAACTGCAACTTTGCATGTATCTCCGCGTGGAACCAACAAACATTTATGCCAAATTTGGTGAAGATCCATCAACAGGGGGCGAAACAATGGTAAGAAACGCAAAAATGCCCATAGAAACTGCAAAACGCAAAATACAGAACTGAAAATTTCTATGTACACTCGCATGGACCTAATGAACCTCCATACCAATCCATCAACATCCTGCGAAGTAGTTAAATGAACATACAACAGACAACAGACAGTACTATTATATTTATATAGATATCGCAGGAAATAAACTCCTTATCTTATTGTAGCACTTTTTTTTGTTTAACTGTTTTCGATCAGTAAATTAAATTAGTAATTAGGGTATAATAAAGGATTCTGTTCCAGAGATTGTGAAATAAATTAAGCGGAAACTAAAATCAAGGTTAGTGTTATTCGCTTCATACTTAGTTTAAATCTCTGATCATGCTAAACTTGTTCAGCCGTAACATTCAAATTACGTTTCTTCTTATTGCCAAACCAAACAAGGAAATTTCTCTCCTTTGATACTGTAAAAATGGTTGATGATCCACTACTTTGTATTCACTTCACATCGAGCCAATAAAAGTAAACTAATTGTCCATTGCAAAAGTAAAATAAATGTTATTTACACTTCACGCACGAGCCTGCGAATGGCTAAATTACTACAGCTCTGTTTGAAACATGGCGCCACTGTAGTATTTCACAATGTTATTAGTATTCACTACCGTTTTAGTAGTATATTTTATTATATAAAGCTTGTATGCTAGATGTTTCCAGTCCTTTATCTTAGAAAAGCAAAAGGATGTTTCCCCATAAGGTCCGTTTTGGGGCCTAAAATCTAGTGAACAATAAAGTAATGAGAAAGGAACCAGTAAGTTGTGTTTCTGGTGGTCCTGGTACCACTCTACCTCCCAGCAAGTCAGTATGAAGACTGTGTGTGGATATGGGATGAATATTATGGGTAATACATCAGTTTCTGCCCAAAATCAACCATTTATATGAACAAACGGGCTCGACTTTAGCATCGAGCACATGTACGTACCACCATAATATTGGCAGAGTACTATGTCATGGGACAAAATACATATATGAGAACAAATGTGCTCATAACAAGGGGCAATAAGTACGTCATAATGAAAACTGAAAATCTCAGCAGCTGTGACATAGAATATATATATATATATATACTGTGACGTCATATATACTCTGATACTCATACTCCTTGACTTTCAAAAATACGGAAAATGTGGCATCGTTTTTGGACTCTTTCAAGATGACATCACTGATCTGGAAGTGTGGATCAGCAGATCTGATAACACTGCTGACTGATATTATATTGACGTCATCACATGGACTTTGTGGATTTTATCACTTCATGTACTCTTTCATATCGTATTCGTGCGCTATGCTCGTTCTTCCTACGGGTTGCTGAAATAACACCGTGATGTCAAAGATGCGCGTCTTTTTTCAGTTTCTTCCTTAATAACACACTAAAAGAAAAGGTGTTTTCATGGACATGCCAGGCTGTTGTGTGTTCTTTATGGGGGGATCCATCCTTTTTATTGTTCACTTATAATTTTCAAAATTTTCACACTTTCGCGCCTATGACCGTGCGTATCCAAGCTATATAAAAAGCTCGTGTTTGTCAAATCACGTCACGCTTGATTTCACGAAATAGGAGGAGTCATAAAATCCAAAATTCATTTATCCAGATATAATAGTTCGATTACGATTTTAGTGACGGGGGTGCAAGGGGGACGTGAAGGGGTGTGTGTGTCGTGAAACCTTATAAGTGTTGGTATAATAAGCCTAAAGTAAAGACGTAGTGTGGGATAACCTAGCCTAGAGCCAAGTGCATAAAATTTATCATGAAAGTAAAAATATCGATTCAATTTTGAAACTTGAATCGTTTCTAAATTAATCTATTTTCTGTCATATCATCAACGTTTTTAATATATCTTTAATCAACGGAGACTCTAAATTAAGAAATCAACAAATATTTTTCCACTTCTTTTGTCTATACATTTCATTTTATATTTTCAGTACACAGACTAACAACAATATTAGGTTATACTTTTGTTGCTAAGCAACATGACATAAAAATCATTGTTGGAACGTAGTGTTACCAAAATGCACTTATACATTAGAAGTTGTTAATCTAACTGATTTTTACCAATAATTATTCTACGAATACAGCACAAATTCACTTCATGAATGATCTTAATATTGATTAGCTCACAAAGGAATTTACCGACGTTTCACTGCCTCGACTGCACTTTTCTGCCTCTTTGTTGTTCAAGTTTGATTTTGCAAAATTTATTTATTTCAGTTGGCTATGAAATGTGAGTTTAGGGTATATTATGGGGTAGAGGTAGTAGAACTTGCCCGTCGGGCTATACGCTAGTAGATTTAATAATATATATTAGTTCTTGAATGCAACTAACTTGCGGCTGTCTTAGTTACTCATTGTTATTGTGTCACTTAAAGTTTCTTACGGTAGAGGTCAGGACTAATGGCGTGTATAAATATTTGGTTTAGTATCGAAACTACTGAACGCGCTGGGATATGACAGCCAACAAATGCCTTGAAACTTCTTTTATAAAGCTTATTTGCACACAACCTTTTTACTGGAAATTCAGAATAAATCCGTTAAAGTTTCGTACTTGGAAACACTATCAATCTAAGCCATTCTGTGCCATTGTAGATAACGTGGAAGACTTGTGGCCATAGTACGTCATCACATAATCATCCTCGAGCCTCAGCTATTATATTCAAGATAGGAACGTTCCTTATAGACAAAAAAAAAAAAAAAAAAAATAGTGGCTGCAAGTGAAAACCCAGGTTATCTCACAAAGGATATAAATGATAAAATTAAATGAAAGCATTAAAAATATATAAAGTTTAAATTCGCTACAATGATGGAAGATTTGGAGGAACTATAGAAGATCAAGAGAGTTGGTCAAATGAAAAATTAGGGAATGAAAATAAAACATATGAAAAAAAAAAAAGGTTTGCTAAAAATGTATAAATAGATAGTAAAAATGTCTTCAAATAGAATAAGCGTAAACATAATGTTAGGATGGGAGTAGAGCCTTTGAAGGATGATATCGAAAGGCTAATATCTGATGATTATTGGATGGCTTGGTTATTAAATTCTACATTTTCTTCAGTTTTTACTAATGAAGATTTAAGCAATATTCCTCATTTTGAACAGTTGCTAGATAGTTTGTTAAGAAAATATTGAGAAGTTTAAAGAATGATTGGGCACCTGGGCCAGATAATATTAATTGTTTGTTTGTAATTTCGCGCAAAGCTACACGAGGGCTATCTGCGCTAGCCGTCCCTAATTTCGCAGTGTAAGACTAGAGGGAAGGCAGCTAGTTATCACCACCCACCGCCAACTCTTGGGCTACTCTTTTACCAACGAATAGTGGGATTGACCGTCACATTATAACGTCCCCACGGCTGAAAGGGCAAGCATGTTTGGTGGGACTGGGATTCGAACCCGCGACCCGCAGATTGCGAGTCGAGCTCCCTAACCACCTGGCCATGCCGGGCCTCAGATAATATTAATCCATGGATTTTGAAAGAGATTAAAGATTGGATATGTGGGCCACTTGCTATGATTCCTGGAATAGTGTGCAGGTGCCAGATGGTTGGAAGTTAGCTGATGTTATACTTCTTTTAAAGGGAGGTGATAAAAATTGTCCCAATAATTATTGATCTATTAGTCTTACGTCTGTGACGTGAAAGGTTTTTTAAAGTCTGATAAAAGATGCTTTGCAAAGTCCTTTAACAAAGTTGATGATTTCATTGGAGTGTCAACATGGTTTCACTAGGGGAAAATATTGCTTTATTGATCTTTTGACATTCTTTGTAGCTGAGAGTACAAGTGTAGATGTAGTGTATTTGGGTTTTCAGAAAGCATTTAACAAGGTTTCACATAAAATACTTGTTTAAAACGTTATTTCTATAGGTGTGGGGAATAGGTTTGCTCCCTGGATACAAATTAGCTAGATGGAAAAAAGCAGAAGGTTGTTGTAAATGTCAAATTGGACTAATGTCACAAATGGGGTACCTCAGGGTTCAGTGTTAGGACCTTTGCTCTTTTTGATTTACACCACTGACATAGATAAAAAGTTGGTCAATCGATTATTCAAGTTTGCTGATGACATTAAAGCTTTGAGTGTTGCTGGATGTGAGGAAGACGCTATTGTCTTAGAAAAGGTTTTGGATTATTTGTTGAGTTGGGCGAATAAAGAGCAGATGGGTTTTAGTTATAATAAATGAATGTGGGAAATTAAAATTTGAATTATGAATATAATTGGGATGGGAATATGTTATAAAAATTTCCTGAAAGTCGATATTATGGCAATAAGGGTTCAAATTATGGCAATAATGGTTCAATATTATGACAATAAGGGTTCAATATTATGGCAATAAGGGTTCAATATTATGGCAATAAGGGTTCAATATTATGGCAATGAGGGTTTAATATTATGTCAATAAGGGTTCAATATTATGGCAATAAGGGTTCAATATTATGACAATGAGGGTTTAATATTATGGCAATAAGGGTTCAATATTATGGCAATAAGGGTTCAATATTACGGCAATGAGGGTTTAATATTATGACAATAAGGATTCGTCGTTAACTGAACATATTGTTATTTTTTATCTCTTTTTAACGACACTAATATGCTTGTTTTTGGTATAGATTCTTTCAACTTTCTCACCTATTAGAAGGAATTCAGAAATAGACCAGTGTTCGAAAACGTGCAAACCATGAGACGATTATTTTCAGTTATAGCTGTATCGAAAAGTTCAAATATTGGTGGTTTACCAGCATAATTTGGACAGATATAGGTCAAAAATTGGTTTAATGAATTTATATATGATAATATTTTTTTTAAGCCTGTCAGAGTGTGTACTTATAAATTAATAAGGTTTTCTTTGGAACTTTACAGCTTATCAGTGGAAGACGCTAATTTAAGTAACTGTTCCAATTGGCTGATTCAAAACTGGAAAAAATGCGGGTCTATGCAAACAACTGACATGAATAAACCAACTTGAGAGTTCCACAACTGTCGATAAGTTAGTTGCCTTTCTACGTACAGAACTTGTAGGTTCACACAATAGACGTGAAAACAAAACAAAACTTGTAGGTTCACATAATAGACGTAAAAACAAAATTTGTAGGTTCACACAATAGACGTGAAAACAAAACAAAGCTTGTAGGTTCACACAATAGACGTGAAAACAAAACTTGTAGGTTCACACAATAGACGTGAAAACAAAACTTGTAGGTTCACACAATAGACGTGAAAACAAAACAAAGCTTGTAGGTTCACACAATAGACGTGAAAACAAAACTTGTAGGTTCACACAATAGAAAATGAAAACAAAACAAAGCTTGTAGGTTCACACAATAGACGTGAAAACAAAGCTTGTAGGTTCACACAATAGACGTGAAAACAAAACAAAGCTTGTAGGTTCACACAATAGACGTGAAAACAAAACAAAACTTGTAGGTTCACACAATAGACGTGAAAACAAAACAAAACTTGTAGGTTCACACAGTTGACGTGAAAACAAAACAAAATATGACTTGCAGATGAATATCTGTCGGTCCGACATTCAAAATTGTTTCTGATTTTATAAATGTCGTTTCTTTTTCCACACTCGTTTCGAAACGACCACTGTATGCCTGGAAAGTTCAGATGAATTTGTAAACCTGACATTATAGAACCAGATTATGTACATTATAGAACCAGATTATATACATTATAGAACCAGATTATGTACATTATAGAACCAGATTATATACATTATAGAACCAGATTATGTACATTATAGAACCAGATTATATACATTATAGAACCAGATTATATACATTATAGAACCAGATTATGTACATTATAGAACCACATTATATACATTATAGAACCAGATTATATACATTATAGAACCAGATTATATACATTATAGAACCAGATTATGTACATTATAGAACCACATTATATACATTATAGAACCAGATTATGTACATTATAGAACCAGATTATATACATTATAGAACCAGATTATGTACATTATAAAACCAGATTATGTACAAGCACTGTTTTCAGGTAAAATGTACCTGCACTCTCGATACAAATAACTCAATACACCAGCATGCGGTTTTGTAAAAGCCTGGCTTGGCCTGGTGGTTAGGGCAATCTGAGGGTCGTAGGTTCGAATCCCCGTCACACCAAACATGCTTGCCCTTTCAGCCGTAGGGGCGTTATAAGGTTACGGTCAATCCCACTATTCGTTGGTAAAAGAGTAGCCCAAAGTTGGCGGTGGGTAGTGATGACTAGCTGTTTTCCCTCTAGTCTATCACTGCTACATTACGGACGGCTAGTGCAGATAGCCCTCGTGTAGCTTTGCGCGAAATTCAAAACAAACAAAACCAGTTTTGGAATGGAGTATTTTCTAAGTATCGTCATACTGGTATCACGTGAATCTGTGATGTAGTAAATCAAATACGTTATATATCTATACATACTTTGCTTTGATCATCCATACAGTTTTAGAGGGAATTTAACAATAAACTTTTTCTTTCGTTGCTCTAACCACATTTCATTTAAAACAATTAGTCGTACTGAGTTTTCATGAGATAAAAAATGGACAACGAGGCGGTAATGTCCTGCCTGAACTACTTCAACTGGAATGAGGTGCCTTCAGTATGATTAGGCTATTGTTGCTGCTGTAACTCTAATAATGATGCTTTTAAAGTATGCTTCAGAGTACTCGTCGATAATTTCTTGCTCAATTCCTGAAAATCACAATACTCGAGCGGCAACTCTAAGAATTTTTTTCTTGTCTCGACTGTAATTAGTCTGGTAATCATCTCCTAATAACTGTTGTCGTTCGTCCATGCACACGAGCTGATTGTCGTTTTTATATTGTCCTTTTCAAGTAACCCTTTCAATCCTTAGAAGTAATCTGTAATAAAGTTTGGGATACAGTCTACCTTAAATGTAATCTGTAATAAGGTTTGGGATCCAGTCTACTTTAAATGTAATCTGTAATAAGGTTTGGGATCCAGTCTACTTTAAATGTAATCTGTAATAAGGTTTGGGATCCAGTCTACTTTAAATGTAATCTGTAATAAGGTTTAGGATACAGTCTACTTTAAATGTAAACTGTAATAAGGTTTGGGATCCAGTCTACTTTAAATGTAATCTGTAATAAGGTTTGGGATCCAGTCTACTTTAAAAGTAATCTGTAATAAAGTTTGGATCCAGTCTACTTTAAGTGTAATCTGTAATAAGGTTTGGGATACAGTCTACTTTAAATGTAATCTGTAATAAGGTTTGGGATCCAGTCTACTTTAAAAGTAATCTGTAATAAGGTTTGGGATCCAGTCTACTTTAAAAGTAATCTGTAATAAGGTTTGGTATACAGTATACTACGTAATGCAAAGATGTACAACTGTATATAAAATATAGGGTATTTAAAGACGCACCTCGAGTGGAATATATTATAATAAACATACAATTATTTAGATAATATATTAGTAACATAAAGAGGACGTAATATAATTTTAACTTTAGCTTTAGTTACACCAAAACAATATAGAGGGAGTATTTAATCTGGAGCATGTATTTTTTGCTCTATTATACACAATTGCCCCCTACCTCCACCCAATGGTGGCTTAGCGGAAGAAACGTCTATTATTTAACACAATGTTATATATAATTATAACAGTTATATTAATAAAGCTATTAAAGATATATATATATATATATTGCATTAACAAACTACTGATACATTATAGGTGGCGTTCAGGTCTGGGTACACTATGCATATACATAAACAAATATTAATTAAAATATAATATCTAATGCTCGAGGATGATTATGTGATGACGTACTATGACCACAAATCTTCCACGTTATCTACAGTGGCACAGAATGACTTAGATTGATGGTGTTTTCATATACGAAACTTTAATGGGTTTATTCTGAAGTTCCAGTAAAAAGACTGTGAAAAGATGTTTTATAAATGGATTTCCAACGCATTTCTTGACTGTCATATTTCACCGTGGTTGGTAGTTCCAATAATAAACCAAATACTGTGCCAGCAATAGAAGAATATAAAACTTGACTGGTATATCATATGGACTGTGGTTAGTAAGCCCAACGTGGAATCATGATACAGTATTATAATATGACGTTACACACATTTAGAAACAAATCGTAAATAAATAGACTTCACGGGAAGAGATAAATATAATCATGGAAACAATTCGTAACTAACTAGACTTCACGGGAAGAGATAAATATAATCATGGAACAATTCGTAGATAACTAGACTTCACGGGAAGACATAAATATAATCATGAAAACAATTCGTAGATAACTAGACTTCACGGGAAGAGATAAATATAATCATCGAAACAATTCGTAAATAAGTAGACTTTACGGGAAGAGATAAATATAATCATGGAAACAAATCGTAAATAAATAGACTTCACGGGAAGAGATAAATATAATCATGGAAACAATTCGTAGCTAACTAGACTTCACGGGAAGAGATAAATATAATCATGGAAACAATTCGTAGAAAACTAGACTTCACGGGAAGATATAAATATAATCACCGAAACAATTCGTAGATAAATAGACTTTACTGGAAGAGATAAATATAATCATGGAAACAAATCGTAAATAAATAGACTTCACGGGAAGAGATAAATATAATCATGAAAACAATTCTTAGATAACTAGACTTCACGGGAAGAGATAAATATTATCATGAAAACAATTCGTAGAAAACTAGACTTCACGGGAAGAGATAAATATAATTATGAAAACAATTCGTAGATAACGAGACTTCACGGGAAGAGATAAATATAATCATGGAAACAATTCATAGATAACTAGACTTCACGGGAAGAGATAAATATAATCATGAAAATAGTTCGTAGATAACTAGACTTCACGGGAAGAGATAAATATAATCATGGAAACAATTCGTAGATAACTAGACTTCACGGGAAGAGATAAATATAATCATGAAAACAATTCGTAGATAACTAGACTTCACGGGAAGAGATAAATATAATCATGAAAATAGTTCGTAGATAACTAGACTTCACGGGAAGAGATAAATATAATCATGGAAACAATTCGTAGATAACTAGACTTCACGGGAAGAGATAAATATAATCATGGAAACAATTCGTAGATAAATAGACTTCACGGGAAGAGACAGATCATCTAGCCTAGAGCCAATTGCATAAACTTTATCATGAAAGTAAAAATATCGATTCAATTTCAAACTTAAATCGCTTCTGAATTAAGCTGTTTTATGTTATATCACCATCGTTTTTAATATAAAATAACAAACCTCTTTAATCAACGGAGACTCTAAATTAAGAAATCAACAAATATTTTTCCATAATAAAACTTTGAGGACAGCTGTTGAGTGGATTATTTTATTTTTAGAAAATGTATTACAACTTTTCGACCACTTGTATGGTCATCATCAGGTAAATTTATGACATGGTGTTAAGTATTAGTAATTTACTCGAGCATTTTGTTCCAATTTAGAATAGATATAAAGAGACACCTGTATTTTGATTGAAATTAGGTTTTAATTTGCGGATAATCAACGCTTCTTTAAGTTTTCTTCTATTGATATTGTTTTCTTTACATAATATTTTAAAGTTGTTGTTATTGATTGGATGTTGATTTGTTATGCTGTGTTCATAAATCTGTGATGGGGGATTGTTATGTTCTTTAATCCTAACGTTCATGTTACGTCCCGTTTCACCTACATCAGAGCTGTCGCGTCTATTGCATTGATATATGTAGATGCTTCCGTCATTGAAGTTATCTAAATAGGCCTTCTTTAGATGGTCTTCGATTTTTGTGCTCGGTTTTTGAACAAACACGACTTTATTATTAATGTTGTATTTTTTTATACTTGTTTACAAATGTTTATGACGGTTTTAGTTACATAACCATGATATGGTAAAATGCCCATTAATGTGTCAGTGTTAGTGTAATTTTCACCATTCTTAGAGTTTATAGCGTTTTTTTGTTACTTTTTTTGGTGTTGTTGAATTTGTTTTTACATTTAGCTAAGGTTCTAGTGACGATTTGTTTAGGGAAATTACTTTTGTTTATAAATGTCTCGGATATTGTTTCTAGTTCGTGTTGTAGATTTATGTCACTGCATGTTTTAAATGCTATGTTGTAAAAACATGATAATGTGCCGATTTTTTGTTGTGTGGAGTGGGCTGAGTCCCACTTTATATAGT
>NW_013668024.1:73625-79201 GCF_000517525.1 Limulus polyphemus | reverse complement strand
TGTCGTTAAAGTTTCGTCGGAACGAAGTTACGGAAAATCAATTAACAAACGGAGACGTAACAGTATCATAGTATACATGGAGACTAGGTTGAAACTGCACATTGTGTGGTGATTGTTTAGGTTTTTAAGATTAAAAAAAAATCTAGAACACTTTTGATTTTGTAATTGTTGTTTTTGTGTAATGGTTTGATGAGAAAATCTAAAAATCGTAAAAGCTCATGATTATAACTGGCATAAGTTGAAAGTATAGGGCGGATGTCAATTGGGTTTTTATGAATTTTCGGAGCACCAAACAAACAAGGGGTGCGTGCATTGGTTACTCTTAAGATGTTGTACATGTCTTCGGTTATATCATTGTTCTTTTTTAACTTTGAAAGTAGGCTATTCAGTGGTTTTCCATAACATTCATTAAGGTTTGTCATTACAACAACTTAATGGAACAACATCTAAATGATTCAACCAAATTTAGAGAACTAACCTTCTGTTTCCATAATTACCGTTTTTCTCCTTTATCAGCCTTTACAATAATAATTTGTGGGTTATTTCTTAGTTCTTTATGGGCTGACATTTGGCGTTTCGTGATGTTTTGTTTAATTTTATGGTTTTTCAGTAAATACCCTTGAATTCTACATGAACTTTCATGAGTGAAATCATATAGGTTTTGATTGTCTTTAGGTATTTTAGGAAACCACATTCTGTTATTTTTTTGCCTTGAAATATCTTCGTGCTCTCGTCGTCCGTTTTAATTTCTTGATGATCGATAATTTCAGTGGATGTGTGACTTTTATTTGTTGTATTAGTTCTTTGTTTAGTGCAACAATCAATCAGAGACATTTTCTAGTTAAATCTTCTATTCCAGTTTTGATTCCTAAGCCGGGAACATTTTTTGTGTCATTGCATATTGTTACGTATCTGCTTGTTTGATAATTTCCCGTAAAAGTTCTCTCCGATAAATTTCAGCGATACAAGTCCTTTCTTAATTAAAACTAGTTTATTCTTTCTCGATACACCTTTGCAATACAAAGATTTCCCACAGTCACTTTAAAGTTAACTACTTTTATAATCACACGCTATAATTCACAACGATTCACGCACTTTGCTTACAGTGCCTACTGCTCACTTGACTCAATTATTTATTTCTATCTATCTGCCATCTTTCTCTGCTTTATTTGCCGGGCTTTGTGGCCTTAGTGGCTTTGTTTTTTATGTTGTTGTTTTTATAGTCTATCTGATTCATTTCGTTGATTAATTCAGATATTTTTTTAGTATGTCTAGTTTCAATTTTGTCTCTTTGGTTTATCCAGTTTCGGTTGATGACTGCAAAGAGCAAACGTGAGTCATTCGACGTAGTATTGGAGGTCAGAAGGTCGCGTAGTCTTGAATCTTCTTTTCTCAAGTTGTTGATATCTCTGTATTTGTGTCTGAGTGTTGCGTTTAGGATTTTCTTTTCTGCATTTTCGATGATGGCTTGAATTTTTGGATTTTGTGGTTGATTGTTTAATTTTATAAACTTAGGCATAACTTCTTCATTTTTGCATCTCTTGAGAAATTTAAGGCTACAGATGTTTTTTTTCTAAAAAAAACTATGTAAAGTGCTTTAGTGAATATATCTTTTGTTGTTATGCCATATTTTATTTGAGACGAATATCTTTTGAAGTTCAGCTTTTATATTGCAGTGGTAGACGTTATATGTTAGGTTTCACATGGTTATTGTTCTAGGAGAAAATTTCCAATCATGTGAAATATACTTTATTGTCTATTGTCTTTACGATATCCGAGGAGTGAGATTGTTTGTGAATACAGTAAGATGATGGATATTATGTTGACATCATACCTGTGAGTTTCTTGTATTGCCTTCTTTTCTTTTGTGAAATTAATACTGTTGAAGCACAAATGTTTAGGCACGGCGAACGTGAAACTATGGTTTAATACCGTTAGGCCTAGGCCAATAATAGCTATTTGTTGGTTCTTTCTCTTATTGTCGCTGTAGATGATAATTACTGTTGAAAGGAGAGGGAAATCCACTTTTACTTAAATAATAAAACTTTGAGGACAGCTGTTGAGTGGATTATTTTAATTTTAGAAAATGTATTACAAAGTTTCGACCACTTAAGTGGTCATCATCCACATCATTTTTCCAGTTTTGTTGTCTGTACATTTCATTTTATACTTTCAGTACACAGACTAACAACAATATTAGGTTATACTTTGGTTGCTAAGCAACATGACATAAGAGCCATTGTTGGAACGTAGTGTTACCAAAAAGCACTGGCTTTTCTATATATATATTAGAAGTTATTAATCTAACTGATTTTTACCAATAATTAATCTATGAATACGCCACGAATTCATTTCACAAAGGAATTTACCGACATTTGACTGCCTGAACTGCACTTTTCTGCTTCTTTGTTGGTCAAGCTTGATTTCGCAAAATTTATTTATTTCAGTTAGCTATGAAATATGAGGTTAGGATATACTATGGGTTGGGGGTGGTAGTACTTGCCTCGCTATATTAGACGAACTATACGCTAGTATTACATAAGCCAAGACTCCATAGACAAATACGAATCCAAGATTAATAAAAAGGTCAATAGTTTCTTTGCGAATGCTATTTTCAACAATACAACACAACAGACTATCTCATAGACAGACCAAGAACTATACGAGAATAGTAAACAACATGCTAACTCAGCAATGAGTCGAATAATTGAAAAGGGCCTCTTCACCAACAACAATAAAAACTATATAGAAACTCAGCTTTGAAGAACATAATTGAAAAAAGTCGTTTCACTAACAATTTTACAAGAATATCAAATTATTTGGCAACTCTACTTTGAAGCACAAAAACAATAAACCATATTACAAATCAGCTCTGAAGAACGTAACTGAAAAGGGCCGTTCCATCAACAACAATACAAAAATAATAAACCATATGCTATATCAGCATTGAAGCACATAACTGAAAGGGGCCGTTTCATCCATTACGACTAAAAAACAATCTACAACATGTCGCTAAGATATAAATATACAATTTAAATTGTAGTTCAAGTCCAGTGTTATTAACACAGTGATGGGAGGAGAAGAGAAGCGGAAAGTGTCTGCCACACATAACAAGCATGCTTACAACATTAATAAAAAAAAATAACATGCAAATGTAGAAATAAAGAAAAGTTTATTTTTTCGGCAAATGAATCCTAACAAATGGCTTCCCAGTGGCACAGCGGCATGTCTGCGGACTTACAACGCTAGAAACCGGGTTTCGATACTAGTGGTGGGCAGAGCACAGATAGCCCACTGTGTAGCTTTGTGCTTAACTTCAAAACAAAACAAACAAACCTAACAAATGTCTTGTTGTATAATATATGACATTTTCTTATATTAAAATACACCATCTATTATATAATATATGATATCTTCTTATATTAAAATACACCATCTATTATATAATATATGATATCTTCTTATATTAAAATACACCATTTATTATACAATATATGAGATCTTCTTATATTAAAATACACCATCTATTATATAATATATGATATCTTCTTATATTAAAATACACCATTTATTATACAATATATGATATCTTCTTATATTAAAATACACCATCTATTATACAATATATGATATCTTCTTATATTAAAATACACCATCTATTATATAATATATGATATCTTCCTATATTAAAATACACGATCTATTATAAATATATTAAAGCTGCGCCGTACAAGTGACTAGTGTATGTTGATATTTTCAACACAAAGGAATATAAGCTACTGGTTTTAAAGTTACACTTTCATTATTTACAGTAACACCAGTGAATTTGTTTGTTTCGCGTCTTCGTTCAAAGCTATCTAAGGGTTGTTGCACTATAAGGCGTCCTTAATTCTGAATTGATATATTAGGTGAAGGCAGCTAGTCAACAGCACTCCCCGTCAACTCTTAGGCAACTCTAAGAGAATAGTAAGATTTGACTATCACTCTTATAACTCACACATGACTCCAAAGTATGAAGAGTACTTTGCGAAAGAGGTGCCGTGAACCATGGACAGTTCTGATTCACAGTCCGATACGCTAATGCCGTGAACCATGGACAGTTCTGATTCACAGTCCGATACGCTAATGCCGTGAACCATGGACAGTTCTGATTCACAGTCCGATACGCTAATGCCGTGAACCATGGACAGTTCTGATTCACAGTCCGATACGTTAATGCCGGGAACCATGGACAGTTCTGATTCACAGTCCGATACGCTAATGCCGTGAACCATGGACAGTTCTGATTCACAGTCCGATACGCTAATGCCGTGAACCATGGACAGTTCTGATTCACAGTCCAATACGCTAATAACTAGTTCACGCTCAGCTCAATACCAAATTTCACAAATGTTACGTATTACAATTTTGAATGATCTGAAACCGAGCTAAATGATAATTTAAATTTATTAGTTAAATATATGCCAATATATCTCCAATTTATAGAATTTGCCAACAAGATTGATACACACAATTTTCTTTGTGAGTCCACTGAAGTTAAATGGTTTGTAATGTTCGAAATTTATAAATGTTCCTGGTCAAATATCTGAAGTTTCCCGACTAATAAGCGTTAATCACAATTATAGCTTCCAAGGTTTATAGTATACCAACAGCAAACCCATAACGGATAATGTTTTTTGGCGCGTCGTGTTGGTTATATTTATAGGCGTGTGGAGAGTTTCTCGAAATTTCAGTTTTACGTAACAATACTGACGCTAACACTAGCGTTTACATACACACATATATTGTTGATTCTTACACTCGAGAATCTTCTACAACTTTAGAGAGTAGGCGGGAGTTTCGCAATACATATTTAACACTATAAGTTATATACATTTCTAAATATAGATTTAATTTAAACAAACATGGATATTAAAATAAATCCGTCACATAAATAACTTGTTATATCTAATTAATAGGAGTCTGATATTAGTATTTCATAAAATTTAGAGCGCCTTATCTTGGCCCTCCAGTGGCACAGCAGTAAGTCTGCTGACTTGCAACTCTAGAAACATTGTGCTTAGCTTCAAACAAACAAGCCTTATTCCGATCGTTATTATTTCTCAATTGGTAACAACTTCTCTACCCCATATTGTGTCAAAGGTCAATGACATCTTTTCATTAATTAATTCGAATGTTTTTATTTTTGTTACTCATAAGAAGTTTTTTAACTCTCACGAGTTATCCTAATTTGAGTCATCTTAATTCACCAAACTCTGGTTATTCCAGTTCGGAAAACTCAGGCCATTTTAATTCGCAAAACTCAGGTTATCCTAATTCGCCAAACTTGGGTCGTTTTAAACTCCTTCCAAACTCGTATCATTCATCCTAAATAACGAAACTTCTTTATTATATTGAATTTCGCGAAAAGCTACACGAGGTATATTTGCGAGAGCCATTTCTAAGTTTAAAATTATAGACTAGAGGGACGATAGTTAGTAAACACCACCCAGCGTAAACTAATGGGTATTTAGAAATGACTGTGGTAACAAAGTGCGGAGCGATATTTTTTTTATTTATTTGACAGTAACAGGACG
>NW_013668024.1:70299-72722 GCF_000517525.1 Limulus polyphemus | reverse complement strand
TCAACTCTACATTCCAAGTAACAGGACGAACAATAGAATCTCAACTCTACATTCCAAGTAACAGGACGAACAATAGAATCTCAACTCTACATTCCAAGTAACAGGACGCGAACAATAGAACCTCTACTCTACATTCCAAGTAACAGGACGCGAACAATAGAACCTCTACTCTACATTCCAAGTAACAGGACGCGAACAATAGAACCTCTACTCTACATTCCAAGTAACAGGACGAACAATAGAATCTCAACTCTACATTCCAAGTAACAGGACACGAACAATAGAACCTCTACTCTACATTCCAAGTAACAGGACGCGAACAATAGAACCTCAACTACACATTCCAAGTAACAGGACGCGAACAATAGAACCTCTACTCTACATTCCAAGTAACAGGACGCGAACAATAGAACCTCAACTTTACATTCCAAGTAACAGGACGCGAACAATAGAACCTCAACTTTACATTCCAAGTAACAGGACGCGAACAATAGAACTTCAACTATACATTCCAAGTAACAGGACGCGAACAATAGAACCTCAACTATACATTCCAAGTAATAGGACGCGAACAATAGAACCTCAACTATACATTCCAAGTAACAGGACGCGAACAATAGAACCTCAACTCTACTTTCCAAGTAACAGGACGCGAAGAATAGAACCTCAACTTTACATTCCAAGTAACAGGACGCGAACAATAGAACCTCTACTCTACATTCCAAGTAACAGGACGCGAACAATAGAACCTCAACTACACATTCCAGCGAGTAGCCTTAATTAACTGAATCAGATTATCAATACTTATTACATAAAATAGTTAGACAGAATAATCAACAATTCTTAGAACTGTATATGTATGAAAGTTTACAACTGTGTTATACTATGTGTTAGGAAGTTGTGTCGCTGTTGTAGTATTTCATTTCACCAAAAAGAAAACTTACTGCGAGATAGCAAACTCAATTGTTTTGTTATTATGGTTGTGTTTATCGTTCTTATTATTTCCTTATATCTTTTAGTTTATCTATAAACTTATATTTGCATTAAAACGCTAACTCGCCTTCTGTATAGTCATTTGTATTTTTAGTGAATATACATGTGTGTGTATGATGAAACTGACACCAGCTTCCCTAGCGGTGACATACAGATACTATTAATGTAGGAGAAGAGTATGTAAATATATAATAAATTATTTATTGATATTGGCGTGAAGTCCTGTGTTGAATTTATTTCCAAGTTATAAAAATAACATGACTTTTTTTTAGAATCATAATATGGTTTTTAAAAAGTTTTAGTTAAAAAAAAAAAAGGCTTAGCAGTTTGATCATATTTTCTTGAATGTTGTTGTAGAGCCATACAATTACAGATACCTCTGTCATTAACGTATACTTTGTCTTTCCCACATTGTAGTTTGTACCATATTTGTCCTTATTTTGCTAAAAACAAACCTTTAGAAAGTATTAAGAAAGTAAAACACTGAAGCTAAAATATATCTTGAATATCGGTTAAAAAAAGGGGAATTTTTATGAAAATTGCGTGTAGTGAATTTAAGCTTTATACTCGATAATTTGAAGTAGATCGAAAATTCCCAGAGGGCGTAGTAAAGATCGTCTTGTCGCCTTAAGCCGGCAGTTCAAAAGAAAATAAGTGCTTTTAATAAACAATGATTTATTATATGTCATGACAATGGACCCAAAGTTTTAAGATTTATTCATTTTATAAATGCGACAACAAACAGAAAAAGTGGGCACGGACTTTTTAAATGGTCACTGGCGGCGCTTGCCTACGATGCTGTTTGATTTAAATTAAGGATTTGTTAACGAAAACTTGGACTGAAAAAAAAGGGAATAAATAAAATAAGTGCTGAAAAATAACGTTACATTTTTTTCCATGAAAGAGCTTTGTTAAAGGATTTCTGTAAATAAAGCTTAATATAAGAAGAAAACAAACTGAATCGGAAGAATCATCCATTGGCACAGCGGACTTACAACGCTAGTAACCGGGTTTCGATACCTGTGGTGGGCAGAGCGCAGACGGCCCTCTGTGCAGCTTTGTGCTTAACTGTTTGTTTGTTTGTAATTAAGCACAAAGCTACACAATGGGCTATCTGTGCTCTGATCACCACGAGTATCGAAACCCGGATTCTAGCGTTTTAAGTTCGCAGACATACCGCTGTGCCACTG
This sequence comes from Limulus polyphemus, assembly GCF_000517525.1. Lineage (NCBI taxonomy): Eukaryota > Metazoa > Arthropoda > Merostomata > Xiphosura > Limulidae > Limulus > Limulus polyphemus. The sequence goes on along the minus strand of NW_013668024.1, from coordinate 70,539 downwards.
GGGGGCCTTGTGCTTAACTACAAACGAAGAAATGCTCCCGAATATTTAATAACTCATCTGAAAAAAAACAAAAAACATTGACGCAGATAATGTATTTTGTATTTACCGAAAGACATGAAACAAAAAAAAAAGAAAAAAAGAACAACAACAACAAAAGGTGGTTATTGTATATCTTCTTTACCACACACTGTATTTATAGTGTAACGTGATACATCTACCGGTATGCCTTTATGTTGGTGG
>NW_013668024.1:68303-69518 GCF_000517525.1 Limulus polyphemus | reverse complement strand
ACATCTACCGGTATGCCTTTATGTTGGTGGTTATTGTATATCTTCTTTACCACACACTGTATTTATAGTGTAACGTGATACATCTACCGGTATGCCTTTATGTTGGTGGTTATTGTATATCTTCTTTACCACACACTGTATTTATAGTGTAACGTGATACATCTACCGGTATGCCCATTATGTAGATACATTAGTCATTCTCTTTGGACCCAGATAGATCTAAGTTATAATATGCTAATACTTATATATATATATAAGTATATTGTACATATACGACATTCTTACTTTAAAATTAACACAATACTTTTGGAAGAATGCGTTTAGTGATTGACAGGTAAATATTTTGCTGCTCACGTGACAATGTGCATTGCAAAAACTATTATTAGTGTTAATAAGGTACTTTATTTGGTAGAGATTGCAGTCATTCCCTATAGAAGGCAAACAGGAACTGGGTGTGGCTGGCTCATTGGTTAGCGCGCTTGTAAACGCAAGAACGTGCTTCACATCTTGAGGCCTTGGGTGTGCTAGAATAGTAGAGATCAAATCTCATATTAGATCAGATAAGAGCTACACAAGAGTTGGCGGTGGGTGCTGCTGACTAGCTGCACTCCTTCTAGTGTGTTAATTCAACATTAAAGACAGCTATGCATACATAACGTTTCTGTAGCTTTTCGAGAAAATTCGTCCCCCAGTGAGTCTTCGGACTTACTACACTAATATCCGGGGTTTGATTCTCCGCGGTGTACACAGCAGATAATCCAATGTAGCTTTGCTAAAAACTAAACAAACAAATCTAGGAAATTCTGATAAAATGAACATGGTTCACCTCCTGGTCATTTGTGAGTCGCTAAGTCATAGAAACACGATACTGCAAACATCCATCCATGAATATAAAGCAAACTAGATGCACTTCCGAAGGATCTCCGAAAGTGTTCTGTTTCAAGAGTAAATAATAATAATAAAAAAATCAACAAATATTTTTATTTCTTGTTCTTCAAGTTCATATGTCATGCTGTGTTGTAGCCTACAGAGTGCATAATTCTGACGTCACGACAGTACAAATTGCAACGTTGAGCGTCCCTTATGTGACGTCATTTTAGTGTCTACTGACTGACTGACAGACAACACACTACTGTATGGTGGTGCGAGAGGTAAAACAGGTGACCTCTGGAGAGGTCACCTGTGATCTGACCACCGTGGATATTGAAACCCGGT
>NW_013668024.1:59969-67831 GCF_000517525.1 Limulus polyphemus | reverse complement strand
TGGTGGTGCGAGTGGTAAAACAGGTGACCTCTCCAGAGGTCACCTGTGATCTGACCACCGTGGATATTGAAACCCGATTTCTAGCGGTGTAAGTCTGCAGACATACCATTGTGCCACTGGAGGGCGGTATCAATAGAATACGAACCCTTCTTTGTTAGTTATGTGTATAAGTTCGAACTAGATACTTGTAATTATGTAATGTTTTGTTTTTATCGAAATTTGCCTACCTCTTATTCACTCTTAGAATTCTACTGATAGGGATCACTACAGCTGACACGTCCTTTAAAATGACAAAGTTTTCTATAGCCTCGAGCGCCTTACGTGCTTTATAAACAGATGAGAATATATGAGTGCCACTAGTGAAGAAACGTAGTCTCCGAGGAAGCTTTGATAATGCTTTATAGAAGACGTCTTTTTCACCTCGAGTCACAAAATATGCTTTTTCCTAAGTGAAAGGATAAGCGGATGATGTATGTTTCAATGAATGGTGATTTTTTTGGTTGTTTTCTTTAACAATGAAGTATAAGTGAAGCAGAAATTGCATGTATTAAACTCCTTGCCATAAAAATAACTATACAATGTCGCTGGCAAGATTAATCATATAATGAAATGACGGTACCGATTTTCTATATCCACTTAGGAAGGCTATGAAGTCAATTTCGATTTTAGGTAAAGATTCATCAGACCTTGTAAAATAATAACAAATAAAAAAGTTATACACGTTCTCTATCTGTAAAACGTACATACAGCTGTACCACTGGTGGGCAAAAGTGGGAATATTTATTTTTTTGCTTATTTTTGAAGTTAAACACAAAGCTACACAATGGACTATTTGTGCTCAGCTCACCAGGGGTATTGAAACCAGAATTCTAGTGTTGTAAGTCCGTAGATATACTACTGTGTCACGGGGGGGGGTGCAAGTCAAATGTTCCCATCCCATTAATGCAAGATAAAAAATTGTACTCTGCACTTTGAGGCAAATTTGGACTGCTTCATTTAGCTATACAGATCACAATGCCAACCAAAGTGTAAATTGAAAATCCTTTTAAAATCTATCCAACTAGTATCACTTTTCTTATTTGTGTTCTTTTTATTGCATCATTAATTTTGTTTTGGGTACTTCTTATAGCAATTCTACGAAAAACCAACGACTCCTATTTTCCACTAAAATTTTAATTGTTTTTCCTATTTATTTGTTTAGTTTCCATATGTCCATGGAATGGACACAACACCTATAAACTTTCTGTATAGCTATATCCCTGATAGCTATAATTTTGACATGAATTAAAACCACAATAACAAATTTATAAAATGTAATCCTTACTTTGACCTACACAAATAAGTGTATAAAGCTGCCAAATTAGAGATCAAATTTTATAAATTTGTGATTGTGGTTTCATTACTGTTTGTAGCAGGGTCCCTACTTCATTTAAAATTCATAATTTTTTTAATACTCTTGTTTGTTTACTTTTTATATTATACCTGTATTAAGTATATACTTTACCTTTAGAAACTGTGGCTTGTCTATCCATTGATATGTCGCGCCATCTGTTGGGTTGAATTGGGTTTAAAACATATTTAAGTATGTGCATGATATGTTTACCATTTATAAAAAATCTGTATATATATATTTATTGGAATATCAAAAGCGGACACCCACAGACTAGTCAGGTAAGCTGGAGAAATTTTGTAGTGATAGTCCGAGCCGTGATCAGGTAGGAAGGTAGACAGTGACGAAAACGTTGCTATTTTAGAAATTTTTGAATTTTTATACCGGTAACGTTCGTGACCTTTTTAGCGCATTATTGGTATATATATGCGCATAATATGTCATGACTAATACTTTGAATGGTTGGTTTTTCACTTAGGAATTCAATAGGGTGGTTTTTCGGCGCGTGAATTATTTGGAAACGTTGTCGATCTTTACTATAAAGTACTACCGTACTTAATAATTTAAAATGTTTTAATCTATTGAACTTCAATATAATGCTGATGTTGTAATTGTGTAGTTTTGTACTATACTAGCACATTGATATTCTATATACATACATGTATGTAATATACATACAATTTCCCGTTTATAATAACTATATACAATCCATTCTATTATCGTGTATATAACACTGTCTGATGTGACTTAATGTACAGTTTGAAATCTCATTTCAGCCTTGCTATAACACAAACACACAAAACAAAACTTTTAATTTCTGTGTGTCCCAGGCCATACTTAAATGATGCATGGTCGTATATTTCACTCAAGCTATGTAGACTAGAAATATACAATTACTATAGAATAGCAAAATGAATCATATATTTATCGAACTATGACTGGTCATAACATATAAAGTTTAGCATGGCCTGAGGGGCAGAGCATTCGACTCGCAATCTGAGGGTCGCATGTTCGGATTTAATCATCTAACACGCTCGCTCTTTCAGTCGTGAGGGCGTTAGAATGATACGGTCAATTTCACTATATCTTGGTAAAAAGATTAGTCCAAGAGTTGGCGGTAGGTGGCGTTGATTAGCTGCCTTCCATCTATTCTATCGCTCCTCAGTGGCACAGCGTTATGTCTGCGGACTTACAACGCTAGAAACCGGGTTTCGATACTTGTGGTGGGCAGAGCACAGATAGCTCACTGTGTAGCTTTGTGCTTAATTCCAAACAAACAAACCATCTAGTCTATCACTTTGAAATTTGATACGGCTAGCGTAGATAACCCTCGATTAGCTTTGCGGTAGCTCAACGGTAAGTCTGAGAACTTATAACACTCAAACTAGAGTTTCGATACCCGCTGTGTAGTAGTCAAAAACATTGATTTTTGTGAGGAAAGAAACTGTAACGACTTCTTATACAGCTGTAGTGCTATATATATATCTAGCGCAAGGTTTGTTTTGGGAAGTTTGTTTACAAACTCTAGGCTAAATACTTGTTAACTACTTTATTCAGTTTACTTTAAAACGTGTTTAACCACACACAATAAGTGCTCTATAAAGTTAAAATGATGTTGTGATATTTTTTTATAGAAAGCCAGCTTCACAGTAAATGGAACAAACCACATTTCCGTTTGCTATAGTTTCTGACGAATTGTACTGTTGGGGGAAAAACGAAGCTTTTAGATGCACTTTAGAAAACACGTCACCGTTTTTAAAGTCCAACAGCGGCATAGCGGTATGTCTGCGAACTTACAACGCTAAGAACCGGGTTTCGATACCCGTGGTGAGCAGAGCACAGAGAGCTCATCGTGTAGCTTTGTGCTTAACTAAAATCAAACAAACAAATTAAATCAAGCCATTTTTAAATGTTATGCAAGAAACGTCCTCTGTTGCGAAGTAATAATAGATGTGTAATTTGGCATATGCTTTTCACTATATTTACTAAAGATTCATTATTTTATATTTAGCTTGCATGCTTTCACTAGGTCAACATTGACCTAAAATAGTTCACAATTCTTTATTTTGTAATTTAATTCCTGTACACTTCTATAACTGTAGTGGCGACAGTGGTTCCTGATGGCCAAAGTTTATAAAGACAAGTAATGATTGTTTGTATCTGTGTGAATATTTTACACCACAAATACTAATGCATGCTTCTTCACAACAACGACGCTCCTATTTTCACCAGTTACAAGAGAAAGGGACCTTAATAAGGCCTAATTAATGCATTTAACCGCCCAAATGCTTAATAATCCACGAAATCATCCTGGTTGTTCACTCTCAAGAGGGCAACGTAGCATCTAATTAAAGGATATTGTAGTCAGACTAGATAGGTTATTGTCACTTTACGATTAGAATGAGAGGAATTTCGTCTTCAGCTTCAGAACGTGTACTCATATACAGAGTAAGGAAAGTAACACTCATTATCCAGTATAACAGAGTTACCTCTAGAGAAAGACCCCGTAATTCCAGTCCGAATCCACCTATTAATCACGAAATGAAACAGTAAACTGGCCAGTTATTTGGCTTATTTCGATAGATCAAGATTTATGTTCTTGAAGACTTCTTTCCTTTGATCCTGTTTTTATTAGGGAAGTTAAGTTAAAAAGAAATCATACTGTAAACAAGCGATCCCATAATTCTCAAAGTGTGTGTTTCGAGTCCTGATAACACGATTACAGAAACTTTAGTGTTACGCAAGTTCTGTCAGGCTGTTATTTATGATAATATCAAAAGTACTGAAAGTTGGATACAGATATTTTTATTTATATGCTACCAAACAATGTTATAACGTATAATTCGGCAAAAATAAAACTGCATATATTTTATGATAAGTTGATTTATTTGTTTAAGGGTAAACTACATACTGTACTACCTACAGGGTTTTAACCCCGGATTATAGCGTTATAAATTTCCAAGCTTACCTTTGAATTACTGGGAGGAGGATTCATAATCATAAGAAATATATAGATAGGTAAAATTTTACTGTAGTATAAATTATATTCGATATAATGTCTTGACGGCGTTTCTGGACTCTTGCTTGTTCCTTCTTTAAGGTCCTCAAGTGGTTCAGTGGTAAGTTTACGGACTTTCAGCGCTAGGATCCGGGGTTTGGTGGTGTAGCCGATGGTGTAGTATTACGCCAAAAGAAACAACGAGTTCCTGGTTGAGGATTCTTATCCAGTAGCAAGAAATCTTACTGAACATGCCATCTTTCTACCCTTGTCACTCAAAAAATCTTACTGATTGTGCCATCTTTCTACCCTTGTCACTCAAAAAATCTTACTGATTGTGCCATCTTTCTACCCTTGTCACTCAAAAATCTTACTGATTGTGCCATCTTTCTATCCTTGTCACTCAAAAAATTTTACTGATTATGCCATCTTTCTATCCTTGTCACTCAAAAAATCTTACTGATTGTGCCATTTTTCTATCCTTGTCATTCAGAAATCTTACTGATTGTGCCATTATTCTATCCTTGTCACTCAAAAATCTTACTGATTGTGCCATCTTTCTATCCTTGGCACTCCGATTTTTTGAGTGACAAGGATAGAAAGATGGCACAATCAGTAAGATTTTTTGAGTGACAAGGATAGAAAGATGGCACAATCAGTAAGATTTTTTTTTACTGATTGTGCCCTTATTCTACCCTTGTCACTCAAAAATCTTACTGATTGTGCCATCTTTCTATCCTTGTCATTCAAAAATCTTACTGATTGTGCCATCTTTCTATCATTGTCACTCAAAAAATCTTACTTATTGTGCCATCTTTCTATCCTTGTCACTCAAAAAATCTTACTGATTGTGCCATCTTTCTATCTTTGTTACTCAAAAAATCTTACTTATATTTAGCTACTATTTTGCAACTTAATATTACCTTCAGGTCAGTGCAAGCTAATGAATATGTTAATTATATACACTCTTCTTAAGTTATTATTTTAAAGATTAGAATGCATTGTTTCTTCAGTTAGGTACCCTCGCTATCAACGATGTTTTCGGCCGTAAACCCAATCACATCTCACGATATTTAGCTAGCTTAGGAGATTTACATTCGTCCTAAATCCATATACTAAGCTAACAATGCAAAATAATTTCTACAATAAAATATAAAAACATAAAATTTTAAAACGATAAAAATAGATATATTAAACATCCTAACCAATACTATTAATGAAAATAACATTAAATAAAGAACAGGGTATAAAGCTCGAGTACGTTATAGTAAATCTATTTCGGTGCCTCACAATGTCGTTACAGTCCATGTCGTCATGTCTCATTATGCTCTACTTTACGACAAAGCATCTTGACCAATGCAAGAGGCTTAGTCGTTAGGTTGCCATGTTTAAAGTACATCGTTTTTATCTGCAGGCCTTCTATTTTGTGTACGAGGGCCATGGTTTCAAAGCACTCATTTCACAGAGGCCCATTGACTTTGTGTCTGGCGACTTGACCGCTATGTCTTCGTATGGAATAGCATGGATACCCTTTTCATTCTCTATCTGTTTGAGGTATGCAACAGTTAAACGGATATGTCACCGAGGTAACTTGTGTACATGTGACTTGTATAATTTTTCCAGGTGGAGCTCCTTTTTTTATTATGTTACGTACTGTTGAGTGGGACGTGTGGACGATCTTTGCTTCTGACCTTGTGTTCGTGGATTCTTTCCTGTTATAAGGCACCACGTTTTTCTTTTTACGATTGGGATACAACCTGTTGCAGGTATCTTCCTGGGTTGTCCCGATTCCCCAAGTTAACTCATATTCCTTTGTATTCCAAAGTCATTAAATATAAGAGATTTCCCCATACCATTCCCAAAACGATCAATTTTCGGTGGCATTTAATTACCCACAAAACGCCAAATAATTCAAAATGTAGTTCTGATACAATCCATTCCACCGCAACGTTATTACCGACTGTGATTGTTGAGTGAGTTGCTGATTTGCTTATGAAAATCGTTATAATATTACACACTAAATCATTACTTACGGGTCATGTAAACACAAGTGTTAGATTCAAGTCACAGATATGATATTTGTTAAACCACTTACATCAGTAAAACCGAGTGTAAGCAAAAATTTACACAATCCTCACTAACAACGTCTTAAAGAAACCTCCACTAAACGGCTCCGATAGTGTAACTCCAGAGGTGCTCAACATCTGACATAAATTACTACGACGCATGTCACCGTGTAGTTATAGCAGAACGTCGGTACAGCAAAATCGAATATTTGTGAAGATAGAAAAAAATTATATAAAAATATATATATATATAAATATCATTTGGGAAACAGGATGTCTGTCCGTCTGGGTTGCACTTATCTGTAAAAATTGTCTTTTCACGGTCAGCTAGACGGAGCTCTGTCCAGGTATACGATCATTGGATCGATAATATATTTATTCCCTGAAGGTGTAAACATTAAAAACGTTGTTTATAAAAAGAGTTTGTAAACGACTTTTTCAGTATGAATTCGATAATTCTTACTTTTAAAACGTGGTTTGAAATACCACAACTCAATAAATGTTGTCGAATGTCAACAAGTTCTACATGAAATGTATAACTGAATCACAAAATAAATAGCTGCAATAACACCACTCTAATTAAAATATAAATAAGTTAAATGTAATAAAAATAGAAAAACAATATACCCAACATACCTTGAGGTGTGTCTAACCCAACTAATCAACACGACAGAGCAATAGAAACTAATAAAGATGAACACTTAATACCATAATAGCCAAAAAATAAAAGCGATAACATTTGAGAAAGTTCAATAATGATGATAAGATAATAAAAAGAAATACCAAGAAATTCAACAACCGTAAATATGGAAATTAATGTAATTAGCAAAATCAAATGTAACTAAACAAATGACGTTGATTTTCAGTGATCATTGATATTCAGCAGCGGAAAGATTACTTTGAATAATGTTCTTCTACTTCATCATTGTTTTTTGTTTTTTTTTTTTTGGCTGAGACATGTTTTGATATATGGTGAGTAGCAAGATGTCATTAGACTCCTCTTTTAGCTTTTTTGTTTGTTGTTAAGCACAAAACTACACAATAGACTATCTGTACTGTGCCCATCACGAGTATCGAAAACCAGTTTTTGCATTATAAGCCTTCAGATTTACCGCCGTCACTAGTGGGAGAGGCTTAACTTATTAATATTAATATAAAGGATTTGAATCATGTCATCCTATTTCATATTTGATATCCTTAGCTAAGACAAGTTGGACATATGGTGATTACAGAGATGTCATTCGATTACTTTCTTAGATCAGTGACTTTGAAGGATCTGATTCATATTGAAATGTAGAGTGGTTTCCATAATGTAAACCAATATGCTATTGTCTCAATAAAAGATGAAGTCTTATTTTCAGGACCTTATCTTTAACGCGGTATTAGATCGTGAGGATTCGCTTGTGAT
>NW_013668024.1:53073-59736 GCF_000517525.1 Limulus polyphemus | reverse complement strand
CTTTCTTAGATCAGTGACTTTGAAGGATCTGATTCATATTGAAATGTAGAGTGGTTTCCATAATGTAAACCAATATGCTATTGTCTCACCCTCATCTTTTCAATAAAAGATGGAGTCTTATTTTCAGGACCTTATCTTTAACGCGGTATTAGATCGTGAGGATTCGCTTGTGATTGGTCAATCTTAAATATATACTTTATTTCAAGCAGTTGTTTCGTCGCGTTCAGTTTTCACAGGGATATAATACGTTATTCATTATTTAGATAAGGTCTGAAACTGTTTTGCATCAAAACGTTATAAAAGCGATAGTCATTTTACTGTTTATAGTAGCCTTCACCGTTTTATTGTTCTTTTTATGGATAACTTAATGTGGCCATAACACACACATCTCACTTTCTTCCCTATGTCTAATGTTAGCAATCAGCCTGTCTTTCTGTATGATACCGACGGGTAAGCCACTAGGTTCTTTTCTGTGGTACTTAACCGTACATGAATTCTGTATGGCCAACGTAGGTACACGCCTTCTTAAGATGTATGATGATTCGTTCCTCTTTTTGAAAGTTCTGCTTACCCGTTAGGGACTTCTACAACTATAAGTAAACTCATTATTTGATCTTATTGGATTTGCGTTTGTGGTCTTAGAACACACGCGTAAAATCCATAAGAATCTGAACCAAGGATCTGAATACATCTAATTCCATCTTTTTTTTTTTTTAAAGTGCGGATTTCATCGCTTACCGAAACCTATGAAGTCTTTTGTTTTCATTTTCTAAACTACCAATGGTGACAGTGGTTTGTATATATTATTTCTGATGACCTTTACCGAACTAACTCTTCTTTTGTGGAAATCACTGAATTTGTTGTTCAATCCTTACTGGTCGACAAAGAGTGCAAATCCAAAGGAAAAAACTTACACTGAAAAAATTAAATAACGAAACACCTTTCAATATATCGAGGTTTCTATGACTTATTGAATTTAACTTACTATCCACGTCACGAATTTATATAGTTGTCTAATCAACTCAAACACTTGTTTGTCACACTTATATTGTTTACTCACTAATGATAGCGTTGACGAATGACCATATCAAGAATTCCTCGAGTTCCTCATAACGTTGTTAGTGCAAGAATACCTTATTTTAAAAAACAAACAAACGACAAGTTGTTTAAGTTTTTTTTATTACTTAAAAAACAAGGAAGTTAAGGAGGCTAACCTGCAGTGGGATTGTATACGTGTCGAATGGAAATGGATAACCAGTATTTGCTAAATGATTTTCTATTCGGCAGAAACCTTTAGTGATTTCTTTGACTCTCCAACGATATTCTCTAGTGTTTTATCTAATATCGTCAGTCAATCAATCTTTCGCTAGATGGGCGTGGCTTGTTCAGAGAAGCATTGTTAAGTGAAACACTAATTTAGTAGTTACATTATATCCAATAGTTCAATAAGGCGGTTGAAGAAAGTTACTATTATGGATTACATATCACATCAAAGTTGGTGGTTAACTCCTTGAAATCGTTACATTCCAAAAAGGAAAGTTGAGGAGGTTATCTTGGTTTATCCAATGGAACCATGATAATTTTGTGAGAGAAGTTGAGGAGGTTATCTTGGTTTGTCCAATGGAACCAGGATAATTTTGTGAGGGAAGTTGAGGAGGTTATCTTGGTTTGTCCAATGGAACCAGGATAATTTTGTAAGGGAAGTTGAGGAGGTTATCTTGGTTTGTCCAATGGAACCAGGATAATTTTGTGAGGGAAGTTGAGGAGGTTATCTTGGTTTATCCAATGGAACCAGGATAATTTTGTGTACATGTCGCATTATCTAATTGAGAGAGACAGCAGCATGCTTCGAAAAGCACTCTTAAAAATACTGAAATTTTATCAAAAGCCGCCAAATTCTCATGTTTGTTTGTAATTAAGCACAGAGTTACACAATGGGCTATCTTTGCTCTGCCTACAACGGGTATCGCAACCCGGTTTCTAGCGTTGTAAGTCCGCAGAAATACCGTTGTGCCTAGGCCCCAGTGGCACCGTGGTATGTCTGCAGACTTCTATCGCTAGAAACCGGGGTTTCGATACTCGTGGTGGGAAGAGCACAGATAGCGCATTGTGCAGCTTTGTGCTTAATTCCAAACAAAGAAACAAACATCAGGTCAGGATCCTCAGCTACTTTAAGGCCCGACATGGGCAGGTAGTTAGAATGCTTGACTCGCAGTCTGAGGGTCACGGGTGCGAATCCCCGTCCCACCAAACAGCCCTTTCAGCCGTGGGGGCGTTATAATGTGGCGGTCAATCCAACTATTCGTTTAGTTTCGGTTTTCAAAGGATAACAGTTTTCCTTATCATATCTATGATAAAAAAGGGAAACTGGTTTGATATAATTATTATTATACAAGAGCTTCCATTAATCACAAGGTTCATTCCACACTTTACATTTTAATGTAGTATAAAAAAAATCCTAGAATGTTTTCTTGAATATTCTATCGGTGCCACTCATCATAAAGAAAAAAAAATGTTGTTTTATAGGTTTGTTTCAAACGCATCTTACTCATTTCTAATGCTTTATTCCAGGTGTATCAGAAGTTAGAAGCGATTTTCCAAGTGGTCGTCATGTGCTTTGAGCGAAAATATCGAAAAACGTGACAGTGTAAATGTCGATGTTGCAGAAATGAGGAGCGATTTTTCAAATGATTCGCATGTTCACTGAGCAGCAATGGCGAAAAATGTGACCATGTGGGCATTGATGTAGCAGAAACGATTATGAGTGATCTTTCAAGTGGTTTAAGTTTTCAGTGTAACGTGAGTCAAAAGTTGAAGATAGCTTTTATATGCGGAAACATCTGTTAGCTGAGCTCTTGCACAAATCTTAAAATATAACGTTGAGAAACGGAAACATCGGCACATGTAGATATGTAGATCTTGAAAGTCGAGTTGTTCAAAACTTGAAAATAGCGTTGATAACTGGACCAATTGTTCGTTGAAATGTTGCAAAGGAAATATCAAAGTATTTATTAAGTTTTGGAGAGAACTTCACTAATTGATGAAACAATGAGCTCCTATTATACACAATAAGACGAACAAATATACTTCACTAATTTATAAAACAATGAGCCCCTATTATACACAATAGGACGAACAAATAAACTTCATTAATTGATGAAACAATGAGCTCCTATTATACACAATAGGACGAACAAATAAACTTCATTAGTAGATGAAACAATGAACTCCTATTATACACAATAGGGCGAACAAATATACTTCATTAATTGATAAAACAATGAGCCCCTATTATACACAATCGGACGAACAAATAAACTTCACTAATTGATGAAACAATGAGCTCCTATTATACATAATATGACGAACAAATAAACTTCATTAATTGATAAAACAATGAGCCCCTATTATATACAATAGGACGGACAAATAAACTTCACAAATTGATGAACCAATGAGCCTGTAATTATACACAATAGGACGAAACGCAATGCCAATTTCATGTACGTAGGTAACACGTAAAACCTGAATAAAATGTCCTCCCTTTTTCGGTGTCAAAGTAACACAGATTTTACTGCTGTTTTCACTCTATGTCCCAACTAGTAAGATCCTTTTCTACAAGAACCAGCTTTCAACAGTTCTTCAAACTTGCCATCATAAATTATTTTGTTCAAAATACCTGCATTGTTATTCACAATATCACCATTGTTCTATAATTAGCGTGACGGTTCTAACTCAACCTTACTTGAATTAGGCCTAGGTTTACGATTCTGATTCGATAACTCATTGACAACTTCTGTTCTAACTGTATGTTTTATTCTTATTAACTTTTAATCTTTCAAGACACATTTCCTTTGTTAACAGAAAAACTTAAGCCTGGACTTAAAATATCCAGTTGCTCAGGTGACAGAATCTCACTTGACAAGTTAATTACTTTAGAGTCTTTAGGACCGGAAAGTAATTTCCTTTATGTGTACTTCATTATCCTATTTACATTTCAAACTCCACCCCCCCCCTTTTCTTAACTAAGTTATTTATTTCTTAATTTCACCTTGTTATTCACCCATAACTTTTTTACTTAGTTAACAAACTGCACGACACGAATTCAACCTATCTCAAACTACACTGGCCTGACATAGCCTGGTGGTTAAGGCGCTCAATTCGCAACCTGCGGGTCGCAGGTTCGACTTCCTGTTATCGAACATGCTCGCCTTTTCAGCTGTGGGGTTGTTATAATGTGACGGTCAATACCACTATTCGTTGGTAAAGGAGTAGCCTAAGAGTGGACGGTGGGTATTGTTCACTAGAACTTCCCTCCAACCTGCCCATGCTAAATTAGGGATAGCTAGTGCAGATTAGCTTTGAGCGAAATTCAAAACAAACAAAAACAAATAATACATTCTGATTTTTTACATAATTTTAAATGCAAGTCCTACAGTTTAGCTTCCGCTAACATAATATTTCTTATTTTTTGAGTGGTTTCCTATCCCTACTATTGATTACAGACAATAATATCGAGATAAACAATTGTTGTGCCGTTCAAGAACATACATACATACAACAATGTCAGTAACTTTCAACAATCGCCCGGCATTAACAATCCTTTGGGGTTTAGTTGTCTAACTTTCAAACGTAGGTGTAGAATGTGGCGGAATGGTAACAACACGTTAATGTAATTTAAAGAACATCTTAATTCGATTAGTCCTACCATTCCAGGCTTACCCTGGAGATGTAAACAGAGAGTCAAGTACTTTTCTTGGATATGACAGAAGAGTTTGTATTTAGGGACTGAAAATCAGTACTTACGATTGTGACTTAAGATCGGAGTTAATTTCTTTTTTCAAGCGAGTGACTAAAGCTAGAGGTTATATATACAAGGTTAAAAATGAAACGGTAAACTTGATGGCATATGTTCAAGGTATGTGAACAAGAGTAGGTAACATAATAAAAATATAAAGATTGTAGTGTAAATTTCTATCCGCGCTGTAAGTTGAAAAATTATCTCAAAATTCCTTGTTTCGGTCGCTGAGTTTCTATTGGCAAAACGTGTAGAAATCTGAAATTCGAACTTAAGGAGCACAAAAATGCGGTAGCGAAACGTAAAACGAATGAATCGGTTTTGAAAGAACACGTGGCAAATATATTTCATGTTACAGAGTCGAATAATGTTAAACTTATAAATCAGGTCGAGTTTAAGTGGGGATTAAATATGAGAAAATCAGTAGAAATTGAGAAAACCAAAATATTATTTCGAATAAAGAGGGTGGGATAGGTGAGGAAGAAGTTAAGAAGTAGAAACCTGTTTTGTAAGCTTTTCTGGAAGTGTTGAGTTCTGAATCAAGATGTCGCTGAGGGTTTAATATAAGAGTATTCAAAAGTAGAGATGATGTATGTGACTCAAACTCTCACTTCTGATGATGGTGGAGTAGAACTCCACCTAGCGGTGTGGAGATCTTTTAGGGCTGTGTCCTGTTTTTAATGCATTGTGCAACTGTTTAACGTTGTATGCTCGTTTACCATATTTTAGATTCACATTATCATATATCTGTAAAACAGCAGATTTAAAAGAAAAACGGAGACAAAAAGTCCAGGTTGATTTGAAGTCTGTAAAAAAGCAAAGAAAATAAATCCAGGTTGGTTTGAAGTCTGTAAATAAAACAGAGAAAAGAAATCCAGGTTAGTTGAAGTCTGTAAAAAACAGAGAAAATAAATCCGGGTTAGTTTGAAGTCTGTAAAAAACAGAGAAATGAAATTCACATTCGTTCAAATCCCAATTAAGATCATTATTCGAAGCCTTTGAGAAACAAATTTACGTTAATAATGCTTTTACTTGATAAACAAATTATAATTCGGTAAGATGAACGTTGTATCTTAATATGTTGCTTGAACACTCGAGTATTGTCATTAGGTCCTCCACCAATGATAGACGTATAGTTTATCGAGTATTGTCATTAGGTCCTCCATCAATGATGGACTTATAGTTTATCGAGTATTGTCATTAGGTCCTCCACCAATGATAGACGTATAGTTTATCGAGTAGTCATTAGGTCCTCCACCAATGATAGACGTATAGTTTATCGAGTATTGTCATTAGGTCCTCCATCAATGATGGACGTATAGTTTATCGAGTATTGTCATTAGGTCCTCCATCAATTATAGACGTATAGTTTATCGAGTATTGTCATTAGGTCCTCCACCAATGATAGACGTATAGTTTATCGAGTAGTCATTAGGTCCTCCACCAATGATAGACGTATAGTTTATCGAGTATTGTCATTAGGTCCTCCACCAATGATAGACGTATAGTTTATCGAGTATTGTCATTAGGTCCTCCACCAATGATAGACGTATAGTTTATCGAGTATTGTTATTAGGTCCTCCATCATTGACAGACGTATAGTTTACGAAAGGTATGTTTGTAGGTCTGTACGAGGGGAAACTTCCGTTATTTCGGTATTTGTCAAAAACAGAGACACTCATTCCTAACTTTCATCAGTGGAAGTAACGCTGTAGTGACAATACGTACACCAGTTTAGTGTCAAAAAACATCGATGATCAAAAACCTATTGTAAAACAGTTACATTTTATTATTTAATACAAAACCTATTGTAAAACAGTTACCTTTTATTCTTTAATATAAAACCTATTGTAAAAACGAGTTAC
>NW_013668024.1:51665-52881 GCF_000517525.1 Limulus polyphemus | reverse complement strand
AAAACCTATTATAAAAGTGTCTCCCTGCTAGTTACCATTTATTCTTTAATGTAAAACCTATTATAAAAGTGTCTCCCTGCTAGTTACCGTTTATTCTTTAATGTAAAACCTATTATAAAAGTGTCTCCCTGCTAGTTACCGTTTATTCTTTAATGTAAAACCTATTGTAAAAGTGTCTCCCTGCTAGTTATATAAACTTTAATATAAAACTTAGGTAAGTGTAACTTAAGACTATTACTACAGTGAAATTCAGTAAATGATCTTATAACGACATAAATAAGACAATTATTGTACACTAACTTGTATGAAAGATAATTCAATCCAGATATATTTCAGTTTTGTAAATATCAATGTTTATTATGCTGTCAATATCATAGATATAAAGATACATAAATAGAATTTCTGGTTTGTTTGTCCGTTTTGTGTAAATACTTGTTGTTCTCAAGGAGTGATCATGTGACTAACAAATATAAAAGTATTACAGAGTTCCTTCGATCTGTATTATGTGTACAAAATAATCTTACCTACAGTGGGGGGCAGACAATTTAGATTCCAAATGTTTTTTATAGCTTCCAAAATAAAGAAACTTTGATTACTTGCCCCTTACGTTTCGTTTATGATATTCTAGTTCTACAAGTGTATACGATAGGCTGTAAGTCAGTGTAATAATGATTTACCGCAACAGTTGAAATATTATCATAGTTATTTTGTTTGTTCTTTCTTCAAAGATTTGATATTTGTTAACTCTTGGTTAAAGTGTCTTTCTCTATAGTATCTCCGAAAGTTTCGTTGACAACTATGACTCTTTGATTATCACTCTTGTCAACATTGATCTCATGAATTAGCGTGTTACAAGAATAACGTGTTTGAGTAAGATCGTTCTTTCTTCATTAGTTGTAAATTAAGGTACACTTGTTTATCATATATATTAATAAGATCTGGTGTAATCAAGTTACTCAGTTACTTTTCATTATGAACTATAGGATTACACGATTCCGTCCTTCTAGGAGACATTGTATAACAGTAGGAACCTAACTGTTGTTTATTTATGTTTTACTGGTTCTTCTTCAGGTTGTACAACAGTAGAGGAACCTATCTGTTGTTTTTTATGTTTTACTGGTTCTTCTTGACGTTGTATAACAGTAGAGGAACCTATCTGTTGTTTTTTATGTTTTACTGGTTCTTCTTGACGTTGTATAACAGTAGAGGAACCTAT
>NW_013668024.1:48860-50851 GCF_000517525.1 Limulus polyphemus | reverse complement strand
CGTTGTATAACAGTAGAGGAACCTAACTGTTCGTTTTATTTATTGTTTTACGTGGTTCTTCTTGACGTTGTATAACAGTAGGAACCCAACTGTCGTTTATTTATGTTTTACTGGTTCTTCTTGACGTTGTATTTGATATTTGTTAACTCTTGGTTAAAGTGTCTTTCTCTATAGTATCTCCGAAAGTTTCGTTGATAACTATGACTCTTTGATTAATTATAGATTGAACAATAAATTTATTCACTCTTGTCAACATTGATCTCATGAATTAGCGTGTTACAAGAATAACGTGTTTGAGTAAGATCGTTCTTTCTTCATTAGTTGTAAATTAAGGTACACTTGTTTATCATATATATTAATAAGATCTGGTTTAATCAAGTTATTCAAATACTTTTCATTATGAACTATAGGATTACACGATTCCGTCCTTCTAGAAGACGTTGTATAACAGTAGGAACCTAACTGTCGTTTATTTATGTTTTACTGGTTCTTCTTGACGTTGTATAACAGTAGACGAACCTAACTGTCGTTTTTATGTTTTACTGGTTCTTCTTCAGGTTGTACAACAGTAGAGGAACCTAACTGTCGTTTATTTATGTTTTACTGGTTCTTCTTAACGTTGTATAACAGTAGTGGAACCTAAAGGTCGTTTATTTATGTTTTACTGGTTCTTGTTGACGTTGTATAACAGTAGGAACCTAACTGTCGTTTTTATGTTTTACTGGTTCTTATTGACGTTGTATAACAGTAAACGAATCTAACTGTTGTTTTTATGTTTTACTGGTTCTTCTTCAGGATGTATAACAGTAGAGGAACCTAACTGTCCATTTTTTATGTTTTACTGATTCTTCTTGACGTTGTATAACAGTAGAGGAACCTAATTGTTTTTTTATGTTTTACTGGTTCTTCTTGACATTGTATAACAGTAGAGGAACCTAACTGTTGTTTATTTATGTTTTACTGGTTCTTCTTGACGTTGTATAACAGTAGAGGGACCTAACTGTCGTTTTATATGTTTTACTGGTTCTTCTTGACGTTGTATAACAGTAGAGGGACCTAGCTGTCGTTTTTTATGTTTTACTGGTTCTTCTTGACGTTGTATAACAGTAGAGGAACCTAACTGTTGTTTTTTATGTTTTACTGGTTTTTCTCTGTTTCTGGATTTGATCTTTTTCACCATTTCACTATTGTGAAGAGCATTTCTTTTCTTTACAATAGTATAAAATATAAAACAGTAAATAATTAGTAAATCACATCAACATTATTCATTATGATGAATATGACTGAAAATAATCATTACTATGTCAAAGAAACACAGAAATTAGATTTATAAGTAAAGAACTCTATGTGACGATATACTTACAATTAAAGATTGGTTCATCATTCTTTCTTCCATGTAGTTGAACTGTATCATTCTGATTATTAGTGGTGAAAGCCCTTCAACTGTTATACGTCAGTGACCACGTGACGACTACCTAAGAATAGAGCAGAATCAACGATTAAAAGAAATGTTACTGAACTCAAACAGAACTTTGATTTATATTTCTATTTTAGTGGCTTTCAATGACATAAAATGATAGCTGCAAAGTTTTATGAGTTTTATTTGTATGGTATGATTTAAACTTAAAGTGAATAATACATTTTTCTCTTTTAAGTATTTTCTATATCACTAAACTAATTGGTTAAATAATAATATGTGACGGCCCCTAAAATAGTGTCAACCTCTTCTTTCTATTGAAACAATGAGGTCATCATCCTTCTCTCAAAGTATAAGTGTATGGGCGTAACCGCGTGGTTATCTTTGACAGAAGTTAGAGATCATATTGGTCTACAAGTTAGTTTCAAGTTAGAGATCATATTGGGTCTACAAGTTAGTTTCAAGTTAGAGATCATGTGGGTCTACAAGTTAGTTTCAAGTTAGAGATCATGTGGGTCTACAAGTTAGTTTCAAGTTAGAGATCATATGAGTCTACAAGTTAGTTACAACTTAG
>NW_013668024.1:46632-47860 GCF_000517525.1 Limulus polyphemus | reverse complement strand
TGTGGGTCTACAAGTTAGTTTCAAGTTAGAGATCATGTGGGTCTACAAGTTAGTTTCAAGTTAGAGATCATATGGGTCTACAAGTTAGTTTCAAGTTAGAGATCATGTGGGTCTACAAGTTAGTTTCAAGTTAGAGATCATGTGGGTCTACAAGTTAGTTTCAAGTTAGAGATCATATGGGTCTACAAGTTAGTTTCAAGTTAGAGATCATGTGGGCTTTTGTGAACTTTTAATAGAAACTCTATGGATAAACGTAAGTCATTCATTTATTATTTTATCAAAATTTATTGCTAGATTTTTAATATCATTAAATCTAGTCATATGATTCGTGTATTTTTAATGTTAACAAAGACAACTGAGAAGTTTCTAACATATACATGGGAAATGTATTAAATGGGGATGCCAACATGGTGATTGGTGTTCTCCAAGATGGTTTTGACAATTAGTATGTTCTGTGTGTAATTGTTATGATATTGATTGCCAGTGTAATAAATCGTGATGGAAGTGTTTACGCAAACAAAACTGTTGTCCCGTCTTTGGTTTAAAATAAACATATCACTGCTGTTAGATAAGTTAAAACTGACCATTGTCAATGACCTCAACAGACAGTATTTGATATCTTCGTCTAATATATAACAACGTTTCGAAACATGAGAAATTAAAATAATCATCAAATCTCACGTGTTTAAGTAGAATCGATCTTTTGATCTAAGCCGACTGATACAGTCTGTCTACTGATACAGTCTGATCATTTGCTGTATGTTATGTAAATACGTAGATAGTGTGTTATAATTAACTTCTATTTTAGTAACAATTTTCCCATAAATAATAATTACACTGTAAATATGTAGATAGCAACAGTGTGTTATAATTAACTTTTATTTTAATAAAAGTTTTCCGTAAATATATTATAATTGTCACATGTTTAAGTAGACCAGATCTTTCATTATATTCTAAGCTGGTTGACTTTACTAAGTAACAATAGAAGTATAACAAAGATTGTAACACTAACTTGTTTGAAAACTAATTTAATCCATACATATTTCAGGATATTATACTGTCAGATAAAATTGTCCAACTTGTAAGATGGACGATGTCGATATTTCTTTACGCTCTTAAATGATTACACCTTCAGGAAGTTAAGATTATCTATCTAACTTTGCGTGTTATATTTAAACGACAAATTTGCGAGTTTTAGATCAAAACTGGTTTTGTTTATTATGAATTT
>NW_013668024.1:26423-45900 GCF_000517525.1 Limulus polyphemus | reverse complement strand
ACATTTGCATACGTTTCCCAATAAGATGGTGTTGCAGCGAATGAAAAGATGGTAATCTGATGGAGCCATATCTGGGGAATATGGTGGGTGGAGGAGAACTTCCCAACCCAACTCCATAATCTTGTGTTGCGTCAAATGTGCCACATGTGGACGTGCATTGTCATGGAGAAGAAGAAGAACACCTTTCCGATTGACGAGTGAAGGGGTTTCTGATTAGAGGTTTGCTTTAAATTCCAGTTACTGACTATAGATCTCTGCATTGATAGTTCGCTGTGGAGTTCGAATGAATTACTCCTTTGTTGTCCCACCAAATGCAAAGCATCACTTTCTGTGGATGGAGTCCAGGTTTTTGGGTCGGAATTGTTTTTGGCGTTTAATATTCGCATAGAAAATCCATTTTTTATCACCGGTGATAGTTCTGTCAAAAAATGGTTCACGCGCATTACGCGCCAGAAGAGACGAAGTAGCGTTCATACGTTGGAAACCATGATCATCGAAGAGTTCGTGAGGCACCCAAACATCTTCTTTATGGAGTTTTTCAATATTCCTTAGATGTTTACGTATTGTTTCATCAAATACATGCAATTTCAGGTCCATTTCACGAGTGTGTTGCCTTGGGTTAGACTCAACAAGCGTCTTCAGAGCATCAATATCAGTTCCAACATGTCGGCTCCTGCCATCACATTAATTAACTATCGAATTAGTGATTAATTATATTTCTGTTGAGACATGTATTGTATGAGTTATGGCTGCCTACTTTGTGGTACTATTACGTAACAATTCACTATGGCCGCCTGTCTGGTATCGAACTAAAATTTCAGCCCTCCATAAGTATGTAAAGTGTCCTCTGATGACACTTTGTTGAACTATGATGTCATGGCGGCCTAGCAACGCATCCCTAACGGTGTGTCATCTGGTGGCAAGTTTTGGAACTATGACGTCTTCATCTTTGAAGACATCACACCTTCCCCTCCTTACCGGAAGCAGACAATTAGCGTGAGACGGCATTCATTTTGATGCGATAGTGAGGGACTTACTACTAGCTTTGGGCAAAATTCAAAACAAACAAAGAAACTCATGATCCTGTAGTGATAAGAAGAAAGCGACTTAACATGATTAACAGGTCATTCTGTTTTCCGATTTTGTTTACTATATTCACGATATATCGTATTTAAATCAAAAAATATACTAATACCTAATATTGCTAAAACCTTTAATTGAAGATGAGAACTTAACAAAATACACAATTTCTGTTATTGTTTTTGTTTTGAGAGATAGATATAACTTGTTGTAACATGAGGTATTAATTACGTTTCTTAGAACAACAAAGGAATCGTTTGAAATAAAATCAAGGAAAATTTAATGTGTATGTCCGCTTATAAATGGTGAAAAACTGAACCGATTGTCACCAAACTTGACATATATCTATTGGCCACTCGTGGAGTGACATATAGGGGTCGGCATTCGAATCTGTCTCCCCATTTTACTTTTGGGGACCCGTATATTTTCCACTAGCTTATTACATATAGACGTAGTTCTAATAAAGCTAGTTATAGCTAGGGTTGTTTTGTATTTTGGATATCAGTTGTTCAATTTACTTGCTTTTACACATTTTTCAAACACAAAGGAGGCGTGGCCCAGCAGTTACTGTGTCGGTCTGAAGATTGAATGTCTCAATATTAACAATGACTATTTTACAGTATTGGCTGAGCAAAACTAAAACCTAAAACACTATATACATGTTTATGGAATTAATCAAAATTTTATTATTTCAACCAATTTTCATCTAAGTAAGTAAGTAAGTGACTTTTCCAGATAAGCATACAGAAAAAATAAACAACCTTATCACTCACAGAACTCTTCCGTCTGAGGTCACAATGCTCCCTTTCTTGTACTCAAAAGAATACTAATATATATATATGAAACGGACGAGCTTAAAGTTAGATTTGAGGGTAGTTTTTAGAGATCTTGATGAGTAATAAAATCGAATCGGGTATACGCGCCCCAGGGTTCGAGACAAGATGTCGCTGAACACGCTTCACATGCATTTTCAACTGTGGACGCGTTCAAAATTGGCAGTTGATCTGTTCAAACGGCCGGACGAAACTCTTACGGGAGTGGCTATCTTCCCTCTGGTCAGTGGTTCAAACTGAAGGACGACTATACATGAACGCTGGGAGTCTCTAACCCATTTGCAAATTGTTTATTGTTAAGCTCAATGTTCTGCTAACCGCAGGAATCAAATCCCGATTTTTAACGTTATAAGACCTCAGACTTGCCGCTGAGCCACTGGAAGGCGTCTTTGACCTTGCGTATTGACACAAGGCACAGTTCACATTGAAAATTGTAATTAATTTTCAAACATAAATATAAATGAAATAAAAACTTTAAAACTGAACAAGTTAAATAAACAACTTAGAAAACATTCTGAAAACATAGTGTCTGTAAAAACAAATAACTGTAACACTGGGTCAAACAATAAAAAAAAAGACAAAGTTTACCCAGAAGTTGAATTTTAATATTTCTAGTAATTTAGTGACTCAATGGGTTAGCAGTAAGTTTACGGATTTAAAACGCTAAAATCCAGGGTTAGATTCACTGCGGTGGACACAACAGATGACCTAATGTAGCTATACTCTAAATAAACAATCAACCAAACAACCTAATAAGATATCTCCTCCAGTGGATTACGGTTAAGTTTACGGACTTACAAAGCTAAATCCGTGGTTTGGTTCCCGAAGGCGGATAGAGTGAAGATAGCTTATTGCGTAGCCTTGCGCTAAAACAAACAAACAAAATAAGTGAAGATAGCTTATTGCGTAGCCTTGCGCTAAAACAAACAAACAAAATATAAAAGAAAAAATGCAGTCATAAAGTACGATTAACAATCGGTAACAATCGGAAAGATATGAAATGACGTCATACTCCACTGAATAAAACAAACATTGTACTGGGTTACTATATTTTCTACAAAAAGGTTAAAAATAAGAAATTTATTATATAACCCGAGTGGTCTGTAAGGCAGGAAAAATATAAAATAGAGTATTAAATTGATATATTATGATGAATCGTATGTGTGTTTTACTGGATCAGCTTATCACTCGTTCTAGTAGAGGGGCGTGGCCTAATGTGTAAATCAGTGAATTTATGGTTCACGGCCCGTTGTTGCTAAAACACGCTTCGCTCTTTGAAGCGGTGGGTGCGCTATAAGGCTGAAGGGCAAATCACACTCACTATTAATCAAGCACAGTAGCCCAAGAGTGTGAAGTGAGTGCTTTTAACTAGACATTTGACATTTATTTGTAGTAAAGCCCAACACTGCACAATGGACTATCTGTGCTCTGCCCACCACGGGTATCGAAACGCGGTTTAATCAGTGAATTGGTTCATGGTATTCGGTGTTTTTAGTTCACTAATATATTAGTTACTTTATATTCTGATTAACTTATCAAAATTCTCAAGTGAGTTTGTTCATCACCTCTACTATTCTCTCCTGAGCATAAAGACTACAGTTCAAAGTATTTACAGGCTTTTAAATGTATCCCAGTGAATCACAGACTTTGAATTATTAAAACACGCTTTTCTATGAGTTTATAGTTTACAGGTTACTGATGAATAACAAAATAGCCTACTAATGTGTAAGTTGAAACAGTGGAATGACATTAGTAATTAAAAGCTACTAACTTATTAATTCATTTGTTGTACAGCTAAGGCCTGAATTCGAAGCATCAGTACAAGTGACAATGTTGTTACATTTTAGACATTCCAGATAAAACTTTGTAAGCCTTAGGGAAAAGCCTCTTCAGTCAACAAATTCATTTGAACTGCTGTCTAATGAGCAGCTTATTAAAGTTTCATATTGACGTAAAAAGAAAATTGCTCTATTTTTTGAGTCACTTGAAACATTTCGAAGTTTTCAAACTTAAATTAGATTTTTATTTTTCAAAAGTTAAATAATCTGGTTAAATTTACTGAAGATAAACGTTGTACCTATACTGCATTCGTATGACAGGAATGTTACTTGACAACCCACCAACCTTGTATATTTCTAATATATACAGTATCATTGATTTCATAAATAATTCTTAATTTCCGTTTTTTATTTCTAAAAATCTTCCTTATCTCAGAAAATAACGTGTAAAACGAAATAAAAAGTAGCAACAGTTACCTAGCAACGCTCTCAATATGCTTCATGAAATGATGGGTTTTGTCTTGTAATCGATTTTCCCGTCGAAAAATCTGTTAGAAACATCTTTGTTGGAAAACGATAAGGTATACATTTCAAAACTTTCAAAAATTATCCAAGTAACTTATAACAAAATTAGATATATATTTTTTATGTTTTTGCTAAAAAAGGTTTCATCAAACCTTTCGTTAGACAGGAAAGAAATGTATATTAATACACCAACAACAAAACGTGTATTCCGAGCACACTCTAAGAAATTCTGCCAAATAGATTAGTTTTACCAGTCTACTTAACTGATCTCTATTCAACGCTGAAATATACTATGAAGGAGGTTAAGTTCCCGTACACCTGCTGCCACCAGGGAAAGGAAAGAACCGTCAAGATTGATATTTAAAAAAAACAAAATTGAAAGTTAGCTTTAAAATACGATAAACTATATTTCAAAGCAAAATAACTGCAATAAATGAATTCTAACATAAAAATATTTAAATATATAAGTTTGATCATTAGATTTCTACAAGATAAACAAACGAACAGAAAAACGTTTACAGTCCAAGTCTCAATCATGCTCTTAAGAAAATACTGAGGCATTGTGTATTATCTGATATTAGACCAACTTGGTTTTCTGTAACTCCGCCCCCAGAACAGAAGAATATGATGTCGATGTAACTCTTTCCATAAAAAAAACACACACAAAAAACTTAAGAATTGAGTTAAAAAACAAAAATAATTGTACGTTTTACAAAAATTTCATTTATTAACGACCATAATTTTGCCAGTAAAGGCACCATCAAATGTCTTTACTGGCAAAAACCATGGTCGTTTTTGTGAAACGTACAATTGTCTTTGTTTTTTTCCTCAATTCTGTGATTATTGGCATTGAATTGTGGCACTCTTGGTAGTTATAACTGTTGTACATAAGTATCCAAAAACCAAAAAACTTTTTCTGTAACATACTGAGAACGTTTATTTCACGATGTACAGTACACTTATTTATTGACTTTGATATATTTCAGTGAAGTACCTAACAAGGCTACTGTAGAGAGTACTCCTGATGTGACGTCATCTTTTATCACCTCAGATAGACCATAATAATAATTAGGCGTAATCAACTAATACTGCCTTATAACGTTGCGTGTATGACAACTAACAAGTGGTATTATTGTGTGGGGAATATAGTGATCAACTAACAAGTGGTATTACTGTGTGGGAACTATAACGACCAAGTAAAAAGTGCTATTATTGAGTGGGGATTATAATGACCAAACATGCGAATTGCATTTTGTATTACTATCACCATATGTCGATATTATCGACTACAAGCAAAAGTACCCGTCCCCAGTGACGGGAAAATTTCAACTTAATATATCAATTTCAGTTATTTCGTAAACTTTAAAAAGGTTAATTGTGTTGTACTCTTGTTTTCACTTAGAGCCAAAGCTCTGAGTTACTTATACCGCCCACCGCGAAGATTTCAGTCGAAGATTTCAGTCATGTTAAGAGCCCCCCCAACAATAACATAAGGTAAATCTACATTATTTTTCTTTAAGTTATGTCACATTTTGAAATGTACTGTAGAATATCCTGTTTGCGAAATCAAATTTGGCATCAACATTATTCATGCCAACTGATATGTAACTAAGAATTGTCGTAAACCCAATTAACGACCAAATATTAATTTTTTATGCTCAACAGGGAGGAATTTACATCTGATATGATGTATTTACATTTATAAGAACATGTAAAAGATTTCTTAGACAAGTTAACAACTGCAAATGCATCGTCGTGGTGTCGGCACTTCAAATCGGAAAATATTTAAAAACCTGAAAAACGTATTCATGGAAAATTGGAAAGCTTTCCTTTTCTTCTCAACTCTGTTGCTGGTACTATTGTTCTGGTATTATCCCTCTAGTTTACACTATTTCAAAAATATTCTCTAACAGACGAATACCTTTATACTTTCTTAATCTCAGCTCTAAAATTAGCTTTATACTGACTGCTTGACATATACAACTCAAATAGCCAATATCATTCTTCTGGGATTAGGATCTGTCTCTGTTGACGGTCGACAGAAAAGATGATTAAAAGCTCCAAGAATTTGCATTTCAAAGTACACACTGCACTACACCTTCTAGTTACTACATATACACCCATGCACAGCTTTTCCTATGTAAATATGCTTCTCTTCATTCAAGTTTTCATTCACTTTACCAGGCGCTTGGAAAAGGGCTGAGAGGATTCAACATTTTGATGCATCCCGGAATGCAAGACGTCATTCGGTTAGAATTTACCTCCCAAATATTCTATTCGGAAATTTAAAAGCATCGCTTAAAACTTTGACTCTTTACATTTCTTGAGAATTATTTGCATAGCGTTTAAATTTAACCTACGATGTTATTCTGTAAAACTGTTTTTATATTTTAAAGTACAAGTGTTGGACACTTCTCGGATACTTCATCTACTCATATTTGTTTCACAGAAGGAAAGCTGTTTTGGTTCTTAGTTTGTATTTATTTATTAATATCAGATTGGAGCAGTAGATAGTTTGGTAGGAAGTTTTTATTTGTTTCGTAATAAGAAATGTATAATAGAAATTTTGATGAATAGTTTTTATTTGTTTGATAACAGAAAAAAAGTGAAATAGGTGTCTTGATAAACAGCTTTTATTTGTTTTGTAATAATAAAGGTTTAATATTTGTTTTGGTAAACAGTTTTTATTTGTTTTGTAATAATAAAGGTTTAATATTTGTTTTGGTAAACAGTTTTTGTTTGTTTTGTAATAATAAAGGTTTAATATTTGTTTTGATAAACAGTTTTTATTTGTTTTGTAATAATAAATGTTTAATATTTGTTTTGGTAAATAGTTTTTATTCATTTCGTAAAAAAAAAAGTACATTAGGTAGTTATTACTTGTTTCATACCACGAATAGCTATTGTGATAAATAGTGTTTTTAATAGATAACATAATCATAGAACCTTTAATCTTTAGTACGGTTATGATGTAGCTTTATCCTTTAGTATGGTTACGATGTAGCTTTCTTTCATCTTTAGTGCGGTTACGATGTAGCTTTCTTTAACCTTTAGTACGGTTATGATGTAGCTTTCTTCAATCTTTAGTACGGTTACGATGTAGCTTTATCCTTTAGTATGGTTACGATGTAGCTTTCTTTCATCTTTAGTGCGGTTACGATGTAGCTTTCTTTAACCTTTAGTACGGTTATGATGTAGCTTTCTTCAATCTTTAGTACGGTTACGATGTAGCTTTCTTTAATCTTTAGTACAGTTACGATGTAGCTTTCTTTAATCTTTAGTACAGTTACGATGTAGCTTTCTTTAATCTTTAGTACAGTTACGATGTAGCTTTCTTTAATCTTTAGTACGGTTATGATGTAGCTTTATCCTTTAGTACGGTTATGATGTAGTTTTATCCTTTAGTACGGTTACGATGTAGCTTTCTTTAATCTTTAGTACTGTTACGATGTTGCTTTCTTTAATCTTTAGTACGGTTATGATGTAGCTTTATCCTTTAGTACGGTTACGATGTAGCTTTCTTTAATCTTTAGTACAGTTATGATGTAGCTTTCTTTAATCTTTAGTACGGTTATGATGTAGTTTTATCCTTTAGTACGGTTACGATGTAGCTTTATCCTTTAGTACGGTTACGATGTAGCTTTCTTTCATTTTTAGTGCGGTTATGATGTAGCTTTCTTTAATCTTTAGTACGGTTATGATGTAGCTTTATCCTTTAGTACGGTTACGATGTAGCTTTCTTTAATTTTTAGTGCGGTTATGATGTAGCTTTCTTTAATCTTTAATACGGTTATGATGTAGCTTTCTTTAAACTGATGAAGATCAAGAGCTTCGAAAATGAGTAAAGACAAAATTAAGTATTTGTATAAAGTAATTCTGTGTGAAGCTATTATTCATGAACAATAAACCTGGAACTTTAACACTGAAACAAAATAGGATTTAGCTAAACACAAAAAGACAATGGAATGCAAGTATGTTTATCAAGCTCCCCAATGGCACTGCGGTATGTCTGCGAACTTACAACGCTAGAATCCGGGATTCGATACCCGTGGTGGGCAGAGCACAGATAGCCCATTGTGTAGCTTTGTGCTTAATTACAAACAAACAAACTGTTTATCAAACTAGCATTGTTTGCGGCTACACATGTTGGGTTAGAATGTTTGCAGGTTCAGGACTATCGTGATTATCAACGTTTCGGAACTAGTTATGAATTACTTAATCCAGTTGGGTAGATTTCGAAAGATTTTATCTTACGCAGCTCGACATACAAGAGAATTTCGTTTCGATTTCATTTTATTCTAAATTGAAATCTCAAAACTGTGAAACCATTTTTTTTGTCAAGTAAAATTTTTAACGTGATAGCATAACGAATACATTTTAAAGTACAGAAGGTTGAGTACGTTATAACAAAACGATTTTGAATATGCATATCAGCAAATTACACGAGAATCGCGGCCGATGTAAAGTCGCGATAGAACGACATGTATCGGAACTACATTTTAACATTGTTTTATGTTGCGTAGGTAGTGTGATACCGCTTAAAATAAATCACTTTTGGTGAAAATATATAACAGTCTTTTCCGACCCAAAATATTCATACGTATATATCAGAAAGATGTGTACAGAATGTAGATTCAAAATTTCCAGAACGGTGATATATATGACTTCTATTTGGCATTGGAAAACAAAGGAATATGGATCAAGTTGAGGTACCAGAACCATCCCTAAAGAGACCTGCAACAAGTAGAACCCCAGCTGTGGTAAGCAAAGTGTAGCACCTTGTAACAGGTAAGACTTCACGAGCGCAAAAGGTCAGTGTCAAAACTATCCATGTGTCCCAAGACGCAATGGGATTTCTGTGCTCTACATACCACGAGTATCGAAACCCGATTTTTAGCGTTTGTTTATCATATTATTCAATTATATATAACTTATGAATCTATTAGCACCATCACATAAACATACTTAAAAGAATGTAACTTACACATAGGCCCCAGGTGGCTCAGCGGTAAGTCTGAGGGCTTATGACGCTAAAACGTAGGTTTCGATACCTGCGATGATCGTAGTACAAAAAGCTCATTGTGTAGCTTTGTGTTTAAGAACAATCTTATACATGAACCAATGAGTGTTGAAATTAAGTTGTTATTTAAACGTGAAGGTACACAATGGGCTATCTGCAATCTGTCCACCGCGGGGAATCGAGCCCCGAGTTTTAACGTTATAAATCCGTCAATTACACTTGACATAAACATTCGCCATTTAAAGCTTTTTTTTTAATGCAAGACAGTGATTTATCGATGAGAAGTTAATAATTTAAACGTAAGCTTAGTTTAACATATTGTGGTCAGTTTTCGTTTTCTTTGTCAAATTGCTTACTCAAAACAGTTTAACACTAGTTAAAAGCGTGATACAATCTGTGCTAATTTCCAAAAACTTATCCGCTACATGCAGATTATTCTGGAATTTATTATTCCTCGAAGAGTGAACTTAACTATAGTAACTTAATGGAAACACGCTGGGTAAGTAATTGGAACATCATAGTTTGTATCTTGGTTGGTTTTCAGTTTTTTGCTCATTTCTAAAGAAATTAAAATGATTGTTATAGTTTATAAGTATGGTTAAAATATGAAAATCTACAAACTGATTTAAAGATAAGCTTAAGAAATAATAGTTTCTTCGGTAACTAATAATCCCGTCATTCATTGTTATATAAAAAAAAAAAATCTTGTGTCTGAAAAAATGAAACCTTAATTTCTGTTTGGATTACGATAATAGCATAAGGACATCCACATGATAACTGAGTTATCAGCTCAAGGGCAGGTTCTTGGTTCAAACAGTTCCTCCTCCAACCTGTTATCTCCCCCGTCTTCCTCTTAATCTCGTCATACGATCCCCTATCTCTTAGGTCGTCCAGCAGTGTTTGTCTCTACATAGGCTTAGGGCGTTTCCCTTCATAAAACTCCCCCCTCGAACAACGTGCTCCACCCCTATCTTTTGCTTTTTTCGTTTTTTTTTACCAATTACCGTTTACATCATTTCTCATTGTATCATCTATATCTATAACTTGAAGCCATAACTAGAGAATAAGCTGTTGAGTTCGGTTGCCGTTGTTGCCTTTCTCAACGTTGTTTGTAGGTCCAGCACCGGATACAGTTTCACGAAATGCCTATGTTTAAATCCAATTTAAATATGGTTAATCAGAAAAGCATTCATCAAGTGCGTTCAATGCTGTCGACTAATTCGAATAACAACAGCCGAACCAACAATAAGAACATTTTCGAATTAGATCCTTTCTACGAAATTTCTTTGTTCTAACCTTTCTGTGTTCTATATAGGAAACTTAAACGTTGCTATGGGAACTGTTCCCACGTATGACAATAACATCTTATTGGCATTCAGAGTTCAGACGAAATATGTTTAGAATCTATTTATAAGTAAAGGCTACGAATACTTTGAATAGTATTTATTCGATATATTATTGTGTGGTGCATAAATTAAACATAATATATTCGACAAGGTAATAAATGTGATGATAAAATATTACAATGTTTATTAATTTGTCACCCGATTTTCCAATAAGGAAAGCGAATAACAATATTTCAATCATTTCCTGTACATAATGTTTGTTTGTTGCTAAGCGCAAAGCTGCACATTATGCTATCTGGGTTATGCCGACTACGAAAATCGAAGCCAGGTTTTTAGCGTTATAAGCCTAAAGAATTATCGCTTAACCACTGGAAGGGACATTTTCATAACTTACAACGCCCAGAGTCTGAGAAAACACAATCTATACTATTCACGTATGAGAAAGATCAAGAAAGGTTCGAAGTTCACTAGGCATGAATCCCTTAAGAGCAAGCAGAATGATGGAAACATCTTCAACCCTACACTCTGAACAAAGGTTTCGTTCTATCAGAGTAACCA
This sequence comes from Limulus polyphemus, assembly GCF_000517525.1. Lineage (NCBI taxonomy): Eukaryota > Metazoa > Arthropoda > Merostomata > Xiphosura > Limulidae > Limulus > Limulus polyphemus. The sequence continues at coordinate 34,760 of NW_013668024.1, read as the reverse complement.
GAATAACGGAAACATATTAAATCCTGTACTTCTAACTTAGGTTTCGTTGTATCAGAGTAACCAGAATAACGGAAACATCTTCAACCCTACACTCTGAACAAAGGTTTCGTTCTATCAGAGTAACCAGAATAATGGAAACATCTTCAACCCTACACTCTGAACAAAGGTTTCGTCCTATTAGAGTAACCAGAATAACGGAAACATCTTAAATCCTGTACTTCCAATTTAGGTTTCGTTCTATCAGAGTAACCAGAATAACGGAAACATCTTCAACCCTACACTCTGAACAAAGGACGTTTCTCGTATGGCTTTCCAGGAAAAAAAAATGCACCCAGTGGCACGGCGGTATGTCTGCGGAATTACAACGCTAGAACCGGGTTTCTATACCTGTGGTGGGTAGAGCACAGAACACAGATAACCCATTGTGTAGCTTTGTGCTTAACTTGAAATAAACAAAAAACTTCAGCAAAAAAGAACGAAAAAAGTCCGAACTTTGTTTTTAGACAGTTAGTACATTATTCTTCCATTCTATAGGCTTGAATGCAATGCTTGTAAATTTACGTTAAATTTTGACGACGAAATCGCAATAGAGAGTATAGGGTTTAAGATGTTTCCGTAATTCTGGTTACTCTAAAAGAACCAAACCCCAGTTTAGAATATAGGGTTTAATTAAAATGATTACATCGTTCAGGTTACTCTGATAGAACGAAACCTATAGTGGAAGTACAGGATTTAAGATGTTTCCGTTATTCTGGTTACTCTGATAGAACGAAACGTAAGTTGGAAGAACAGGATTTAAGATGTTTCCGTTATTCTGGTTACTCTGATAGAACGAAATAGTTAATTGTCAACATCTTTAGAGCACAATGATACAATGTAGAAGAATGATGAAATTATTTAATTGTCAACATCTTTAGAGCACAATGATACAATGTAAAAGAATAATGAAATCAGTACAAACGTTGGAGACAGCTTTGAAACATCTGGAAAAATGAGTAGATAATCCAAATGGGAAAAAACTTTTCCATTTTATAATGCTCTAGATAGATAGACGAAATCCTCTATCTCTGCATAGTCCAGCTAGACCTCATGGAACTGTTACACCTATTACCAAATACTATTTGACAAATTGACAGATATTAATGATTCATGAAACACAGTTTATTTTCATGTTTTACCGGATGTTACCTCATTCATGTTATAACGTTTTTATATATATCAGACAATAACTATGATGCTCGGATTGCCTTCACTTTTAGGTCTTCTTGTACATTGTAAAATTTTGTTTGTTTGGAATTTTCGCACACAGCACACAAAGAGCTATCTGCGAATAAACTTTCTTAAGTTTGAACTGATAGATTAGAGGAAACGCAGCTAGTAACAACGCATCCACCGCCAGCTCTTGGGTTTTTCTTGTCTGACCAAGAAACGGGACTTAAGAACCAACCTTCGCTGTTGTAACGCAAAGAGCGGAGTTCATTTTTACGGAACGGGAAGCGAACTTCGAACCCTCAGGTTCAGTAAAAGTTAGTCCAACGTTCCGAACAACTGCTGCTGCCAACTGCGTAGAGCTTCGTAGATCTATTAAGCAATAAATTAGCAATAAATCAAAATCTAACCAAGAACATGCACGCCTTTTTATTAGTGCTATGACTCCAAATTCCAAAATGTTTTTTAGTCTGGAATTCACTAAACCAACGAAACTTCGGAACATATTAATAATTTAATCATTATCTAAATGCAAGTTTTCTTACAATTCCGTGATTTGTTGGCAAAAAAAAGAATTTTAAGTTAAATGCAAAAACCCATGATATCAGTAGTTTCCATGCAATGAAGTTCATCCCACTTCGAGTATCTGATCACTTGTTTCGCCAAAACGTAAACCAACCGTCGATCTGTGTAATCCATCACAGAGAAAGAAACCGGTATCACAGCTGTGTCTACCCGTACGGAGCTAGCTGTAAGCGTGGTTCTGTACAACCTAAACCGATATAACAGGCAAGTCCTGGATGTACGGCAGGGAATCTCTTTGTATATCAACGCAGCTTGGCGAGCATAAAAACTGAAATGATGCCGACAGAATCAATATATTGATTGACATAATGCAGTCTGAAATCCCTGGCTTCTATACGTATGGCAAGACATTTCATCGTGTTGTTTTCAGTTGTCTTTTAAATTTTACGAATATTTTTCTCGCAACCGTATTAGCTCAACAGTAAACGAGTTAGGCTTAAAACGACACGGTTTTCAACGTTCTGAACCCGTAAAACGAACCGCAGTTAATATCATTATCTAGAAGTAAAGAATATGATCAATAGCAAAAGTCAGTGAATCACGTACGGTCTCAGTCGAATCACTGTGAGCTAACATTGTGACTCAAGTTACTCTAGCGATACTTCTTTCAGACTATAATAAACTATTGAAGTTTTGATTAACACACACACATATATATATATTGTTTACAAATGTATTGTTTGAAACTAAGTTTATTCAATTTTCAATTATTTTAGTTTTTGTTGAATGATTTGGTTAACTGAGCTCAAGAATTATAGATTTTAAACTGAGAATCAATATTTGGAATGGCGTGTCTTAGTGGTTAGCGTGTCGAAGGGTCCGGGGTTCGAGATATGTGTTGCCATTGAACATGCTCCGCACTTGCAGCCGTGGGCGCGTTACAAAAGTGACAGTCGATATCATTATTCTGTTCAAAGAGTTGGACAAATACATTGCTGGCTGCCCTTCTCTGATCAGCAGTTCAAAATCCTAAAATCTTCTGACCCGACCATTTAGCTCGTGTGCGTATATCAACCGTGCCATTTACGTTGAAAATTCCAATTCCATTAAGATTTTTTAAAGATACAACTACAAATCTTTGGACTTGTTATTGTAATCAATCACCGATCGTTTCTATGTTGTCCTACTTCACAAAATAAGTCCTAAATTTTGTTTCCGTGTTCCTCCCTCTACAGAATACTTATCACCCGGCTGTCTGTGTATTTATTCTTAATTTTTAAATAGAGCGTCAACATAATGTTTGTTTATTTCATATTTTTTTTTTTTGCTTAAAGCTACATAAAAAGCTTTCTGTCGTCATAATTTTAAACTGATAGACTACAAAGCAGGTAGCTAGGCATCAACAATCACTGCCAACTCTTGGGCAACTATTATCTGAACGAAAAACGGAATTTGAGTGATTTTCTTAGAGCGCATCGTGTTCGCTAACCTTGGATTTTACGCTAACATCTGGATTCCAAACTGCTGTTTATTTATTTACATCCTGATATTTGCCAGAATAAACTAAGAAGACAACATTATGCAGAGTTTTGTACGTATTGAAGTGTTTCAGATCTTTCATAGGTGAAAAGGACTACCACTTCTAAAAATACACATTATATCAAGACGATTACGAATATGTAAATCGGCAAGTCACGTGACAACTACAGCCGATATAAAGCCGCAGTCGAATGATGTATATCAGCCATGCTAAGCAAAGTGCGGCATCTTCTAACAGGTGAAGATCAACGAACTGAAAGGGGAGTGGCAAGAGCTGTTCGGTTGCCATAGGCAACACGATCAAGAAGAAACTTTGTCAGGAAAAGCAACATAAGTTACATGTACACAACTGCTTCCACAATATATTAGGTTACCATCGAATACCTCAAGCAGCTGGGAAATAAAGTGGGTATTCATGCTAGTTCATATGAAGATATACTGTTAAATTTATAGACGAAGTGAGCCAATGATTTTCTGACTGGACTGTTCTCCAACACTAGATAGGTTATAGAAAATGTCAAGAATGAGGGTGTGTGCTTTGAACATGACAATTTACAATGCAGCCCTATTGAACAGAAACTGCAATGCAGGACTATTGTCAAGATGCACGGTCGTCAGATAGAGCATGACTGGATGTTTCAACATGGACTGTAACGACTTGGTGAGCCTCCAAAATCGTTTGGATTTGCGTACTCAACATCTGTGTGAAGATCAGAAACCATAAGTCGACATTACAGCTTTATTTACACGATATTTACTGATATAAATGTCGTTAAAATGCAGCTTTAGCGACTTCTGTGTGAAGATCAGAAACCATAAGTCGACATTACAGTCAAAACGCCTAATAACAGCTTTATTTACACGATATTTACTGATATAAATGTCGTTAAAATGCAGCTTTAGCGACTTCTGTGTGAAGATCAGAAACCATAAGTCGACATTACAGTCAAAACGCCTAATAACAACTTTATTTACACGATATTTACTGATATAAATGTCGTTAAAATGCAGCTTCAGCGACTTTTGGTTGAATACGGATTATTTTTTTAAACTAATATTATTTTAGTCTGTTACAATAAAGTGATTAACTTTTAACTATTTGCAGTTAATACAAATATAGAAGTTAATGAGTTAACCTTCGCTGAAATTGAAGAGCAAGATTTACTTCAGATGTTTTAACATTTTATTCAAAAAAGTTTATTGAAAATTAACTTTGCAGACTTTTATTATCAGCTCATAAATTATCGTTCCTTCCTTCCCTCAAATTGAACTTGCAGTTTTCTAAGAGTTGTTATGGTAACCACAGAAACAAAGTAAACTTTCTGAAGTGAACAACCGGCCTTGGCCACAAAATCTGGTTTCTTCGTAAGTCGGATACATCTTGCCATCCTCATTATACATGCTACGACAAGACCGAGTAGTGCAGCCAAGTGTTCAGTTAGAACTGAAGGAAGAGATCCCACCAGGAAATAGTCGTCGAGATGAGGCAATTTCAAAGCATATTTCTCTCGTAACCTGGGCGAAGCGGTACTTGAGAGGGCTTAACTTTGGGGAGTGCATTGAATATTCCCCTATGAAACCCTCCACGCAAAGTCATAACTCATAACCTTCTGGGAATAATGAGTCTGGTTTCCTGGTGAATTCCGGAAGACTTTCCAAGTCCCGTCTCTATTGTGAGAGTAGATGCTGCAGATATTCATCCTTACGGGAGGAACCTACTGTTTGATAGAGAATTAAGGTTCCAAGGAGGGCGTAAACGTCAGTTCTTTAATTGCATGAACCGATGGTGGAGTCTATCAACTTCCACCGCAAGGTATTAACACTGACATCTAATGACATCTACTTCTATTAGAAGAGAAACGTTGATAATATCACACAGTTTTCTCCAATGTATTTGTAGTAGAAAAACCCATTAGTTAGCCAAATTATTTTTAGTTTTGTTTCAGAATTTCACGAAACTACACAAATGTTATCTGCAAACAGTCGTAGAGATAATTTTGAGCGGACAGACTAGGAGAAAACAGCACCCACTGTCAACTGATGGGCTACTCCTGTCTGGTCGAACAGTTGGAGCTGACCACTAGCCTTCTTGTGCACCCAAAGCCCCAAAGGGCGGAGCCCATTTTTGCAGTAACCAGTCGCGAACAATGAATCCTCGGATGAACTTTTCTGGCACACTAACCACTAAACTACGCCGTTCCCATGATAAATTCAGTTGAAACAGATTTCAAATTTTGAAATTAAACTCATAAGATTAGTAATACGAGTTAAAAGAAAGTACACAATAAATACCAGACTCGGAATAGCTAGATTTATAAGTATGTTACACAACGAAGCAGAGGCAATGATCACATAGTTTTAAAATGTAATAACAACTTAAGTACGTGTGTTTTATTATATTGCAAATAACGTTAGCTATTACTTCATAAACATTAATAATGTAAATACACGTGCTTCTCGATGAAACATGACCCACAAAGATCTGTACTAGAAGTGTGTTGACCTAAGGTGTAACGTGGTTAACAAATTCAATTATTATGGAAATACCATAAGTATCAGAAACTTGAAACCTATATATACGTAAATGTTTTTAGGCACATTGTGCTGCTATATTAAGAGTAAAAAAACCCATAAAAACAGACATTTTTGGACACAATGAAAGGTAAAATATTTATTATTAGTTACAGCCGACGAGTTTTGAAAAAAAAAAAGAGGTACCATCATCAGGGCTAGTACCTACAGTGTTACCGAAACTAATGGGCTGTAACTAATAATGAAGATTGTGCTGAAAAATGTGTATTTTTTTAATTATTAATATATATTCATATCTTATGAAGTGTAAACGAAACGGGACTATGCTGATATTGTGTTATAAACAATTGTTTTGTATTGTTATTTCTCTTAGGCTAAAATGTGCACATAAATAGCATCTACTTATGTTATTTTAGTTATAGGTTTCCTTGAAATTAAATTATACAGTGATGAAGAACTAGCGCGTGGTTTCAATTTCAGGAATTCTATTCAAGAAAATTGAAGATATATATATCTGGTTTTTTCATCAACAAGTACGGTAGTACTTAATAGTAGGGATCGTTATGAAACAAAATGGCTGCCATAAAAAGCGTCCGTTTAAAACCATCTTTAAAATGTCTGAATATTAACGATGACTATTTCACAGTATTGATTGAGCAAAAATAAAGCCTAAATCGCTATATACGTGTTTATGGAATGAATCAAAATTTCACTATTTCAACTAATTTTCATCTAAGTAAGTAAGTAAGTAAGTGAATTTTCCAGACAAGCGTAAAGAAAAAAAAAAACTTATCGCTCTAATTCTTTCACAGAACCCTTCCGTCTGGGGTCCCAATGATTCCTTTCTTGTACCGAAAAGGATACTAGTATATGTATATATATATATATATGAAACGGACAATGCGATGTATTGGGCATAAAATTAGATTTAAGGGTAGGTTGGTAAAGATCCTGGTCAGTAATAAAATCAAATCGGGTATATACTCTCTCAACTCTTGGCATTGCTGGCGCACAAAAATATAGCTGATAAAAAGGATACAAGCAAGAACAGTAATTATGTTAAGTAAGAACATAACATAGCTAGCTATAGTAATATAGAAAGTTTTCATGCTACAAAAAGTATTGAAACAATAAAGTCAAAACTATAAAAACTGGGTTACTTAACAATTGACCCTAGTGGCACAGCGGTATGTCTGCGGACTTACAACGCTAGAAACCGGGTTTCGATACCGGTGGTGGGCAGAGCACAGATAGCCCTTGTGTAGCTTTGTGCATAATTAAAAACAAAAACAAACAATACATAACAATTTTAAAAATTATCCCTACTTTGATTCAGACTAACATTATTACAGCGATTTGCTAAATTAGGGATATTTTTTTTTAATTTTAAGTAACTTATTTTTTGTAGTTTTGACTTTTCAATACTTTTTGTAGTATTAATTTTTCTATATTATTATATCTAGCTAGATTACATATATATCGATCCCTACTTGTCTTTATAAAATTTAATTTTTTATTGTACTTCTTACATTAAAAAATGCATGGATTTTGTTAATTTTTACATTTACTATACACATATAACATAGGTTAACTGTTTTGAATATTGTTACTCAAAAAAGTAGAAAAGATGACAGATAATATTGAAATTCGTATTTTAAAAATCCTAGATCTTACTTGTCTTAAATTAACGGAAAAATAACTATTAAATATGTGAAAATTATTTATTTCATCGTTCCTTTTCTGACTCGGTGAAGCGGAAAGCGGACAGTACTGTCTACGTTTTTAGTCCTAAGTGCCAGGCCTTCGCTTTTGGCGCGATCTGCTCCGAGGACAGTGTCAGGCGGGGGATTTGACTGGGGCGGTACAACGGTCATATAAGTTTATTTATTATATCTGCTATTGTGTGGCTATATAATGTGTAGAACTGAATAATGGCCGCAACTCCCACCATCTGACTGGCAGGCATTTAACGAAACACTTAACGCTCATCTACCACCAATAATTACATTTATAAATAACAAACACGAACTAGACATATACGTAGAAAACATAACAAAAGCTATTAGCAAAGCTACAGCTGACACCACCCCGTCAGTTTCAAGGCAACATTCAAACAATCACTGGACATTAACCCTGAGACACACGCACTAATTATAGAACATAGGGGTCTCAAAAGACAATACTACATTTCACGTGACCTCGCCCTCGGAACTCAGATAAACAGATTAAACTCATAAATAAAACAAAATATTAAAATAAACTAACTGGCTTGACTTTTGTAATAAGTTAGAAAACTCACAAAGTAAACCTAAATAATTTTGGAAATACTATAAATCTCTGCCATCTAACAAAAACATCAATCATCTAATTCACACAATAAAGTTTCAGCTAAAACCGATTCAGATAAAGCCAATTTACTGGTTGATTGTTACGAAACCTCCTTTAGTAACCTAATTTCTCCTAATCTTGACACCCAGCACCACACTCAAGTAACTCGAACCCCTCACTTTTCACTCCGAGCTTCCCAGAAAA
>NW_013668024.1:22767-25484 GCF_000517525.1 Limulus polyphemus | reverse complement strand
AAGCCATTAATCAATCTACAAATCATTTAATAATAATCAGGCCAACAACCAATCTACAAATCATTTAATAATAATCAGGCCAACAACCAATCTACAAATCATTTAATAATAATCAGGCCAACAACCAATCTACAAATCATTTAATAATAATCAGGCCATTAATCAATGTATCATTTGTGTTCAGGCCCGGCATGGCCAGGTGTTTAGGGCGCTCGGCTCACAATCTGAGGGTCGAGGGTTTGGATCCCCGTTACACCAAACATGCTCGCCCTTTCAGCCGTGGGGGCGTTATAAAGTGACGGTCAATTTCACTATTCGTTGGCAAAAGAGTAGCCCAAGAGTTGGTGGTGATGACTAGCTGCCTTCCCTCTAGTTTTACACTGCTAACTTAGGGACGGCTAGCGCAGATAGCCCTCGTGTAGCTTTGCGCGAAATTGAAAACAAACAAACAAACAAATAGTTTTCTCTGCCTCTGCTATGAACAAACAAACACTTGTGTTCAAAGTACATAGAACCTTCAAGATATGTCTCACTTGTGTTGAAAGTAAAAGATGGGTGACTAAGATTATACGTGGAACGAAGAGGTTTGTCATACGAGGATAGACTGAAATAGTTTTCTCTTGATAAAAATAAGACTTAGAGGGGACCTAATTAAGGTGTTTAAGATTCTTAAGGGAATCGATTGTGTTGATACACCATCTTTTTTCGTACCTAATAGTGTTTGTTTGAAGTTAAGCACAAAGCTACACAAGGGCTATCTGTGCACTGCCCACCACGGGTATCGAAACGCGGTTTCGAGCGTTGTAAGTCCGCAGACATACCGCTGTACCACTGGGGAGCACTTAAAAGTGAGAATGGTTGGACTATGGGAGGCAAATTTAAATTTTGGCAGAGTCGGTCCTTGGAATTAGTTTTCTTCAAATGTGGTGGGTGCAGTTAATTTAAGGGAGTTTAAGGGAAGGGTTGATAAATATTTGAATGTTAAGGACTGGCTTTGATTGTTTTATTTTTATTTTAAAGTTTAGACTAGTGGATGAGAGTTCCTAGGTGGCCCAACATGTTCCTCGTTGATCATAAATTAAAAGTAAATGTATATGTAGTTTTTTTAAGCTTGATAATTTTTAATTAATGTCCTCTCTCCCTCTTGATCCGAGACAGATAAGAGGGAGAGAGAACAGTATAGACACACACATACATACATACAACTGTTATTATTGTTCATCTTATTATTATTACTACTATTTCTGTGATGGAAATAAGATTCCTATTGTACAACAATGCGAATCATTTCAGGTTTAACATGCCGTTAACTCTTGTATATAAACCAAAACCAGATGCAGGATATTTCATCCTGGTTACCGTTTGAGGAAACTTGCATAGACTAATTATATACAAAAATAAGTGCATTTGCCTTTCTGCTTCAAAAGTGCTACTTGTACAAAAGTTAATGAAACCCAGAATAAATCAAGCTGCTAAACAACGGAAGACTTATTTCCATCCCTGATTGATTGTTTACAGTCCTCAGTAATACCGAAGCTCTGTATAGGATAAATCAAGCTGCTAAGCAACGGAATACTTATTTCCATCCCTGATTGATTGTTTACAGTCTTCAGTAATACCGATCTCTGTATAGGATAAATCAAGCTGCTAAGCAACGGAAGATTTATTTCCATCCCTGATTGATTGTTTACAGTCCTCAGTAATACCGAATCTCTGTATAGGAGATTTACATAGCGCTAACATGTGCTCTTATACAGATTATTTTTATTGATAACTTTATGTACATATTATGTATTTATTCTACTAAAAATGTTGTAAACGAATATAAAATGAAGAAGAATAAAGAATTAAAAATAAACAGTAATAAAAAGATATTTTATTATTTTAACTTAATAATTCATCTCCGTCCCTACTACAATATATGTTATTTTTTTTTGCGTTAGGAAACATATAACATATGACAAAACCAAATCTGGAAATTTACATTTCCGTTGTTGGTTCACTTGATAAACAAGCACATTCTGTGTAAATACGTGGATGGCGAGCTTACAAAAAGTTGTCTTTAGATAGGTAAATAATCTACAAGTATACATGTCTGATGTTCTTTATTAATCTTATGTGTGTCGCCCCCCTCCACCCCCTAGTGGTACAGAGGTATGTATGTGAACTTACTAGAAACCGGTTTTCGATACCCGTGGTGGGCAGAGCACAGATAGCCCTTTGTGTAGCTTCGTGCTTAACTGCAAACTCATGTGTGTCGGGCGGGGTATATCGAACGAGTTTTAGGTGGACCACCCTCTTTTGGTAAAAAATACAGATATTGTGTTGAAATCTCTGCTCCTGAAATCACCTAATTTCTATTTTGTTTTAACGTAGAAACAATAGTTTAGATATCTGAGGTTTGTTTTACAATAGAAATAGACTGAAGAAATAATGTTTCTAACATTAACTCATGGGAAATTTATGTTATCAAAACATTTGTATTGTAATTGAATCTCTCCCATTCTTATCTTATAATTTAATTTTATATTCATTATTGAGTTTCTCCGTGTTTTATATATCATACACAACCTTTATTTTAAACACTTCAATACAATGAACATGTATTTTTCTTTTCACAGCAGAGGCAGAGAAAACTATTTGTTTCTTTGTTTGTTTTCAATTTCGCGCAAAGCTACACGAGGGCTATCTGCGCTAGCCGTCCCTAATTTAGCAGT
>NW_013668024.1:3941-21767 GCF_000517525.1 Limulus polyphemus | reverse complement strand
CACAGCAGAGGCAGAGAAAACTATTTGTTTCTTTGTTTGTTTTCAATTTCGCGCAAAGCTACACGAGGGCTATCTGCGCTAGCCGTCCCTAATTTAGCAGTGTAAGACTAGAGGGAAGGCAGCTAGTCATCACTACCCACCGCCATCTCTTGGGCTATTATTTTACCAACGAATAGTAGGATTGACCGTCACATTATAACGCCCCCACGGATGAAAGGGCGAGCATGTTTGGTGGGACGGGGATTCGAACCCGTGACCCTCAGATTGCGAGTTGAATACCCTAACCACCGGGCCCAGAGAAAACTTATAGATGGCGTGCATCCGAATGTCTTTGTCTATGGTGAGGCCAATGTTTGGACCCGATAAAGAATAAAACAAAATTTGTCTTGAAGATGTTTCAATGTAATTAAATACCATAGCTTTGACATTTCGGTTACCAAATGTTTGATAGATTTTATTTTACACATTTTAAGAGAACATTGGAATGACTGAAGTAAGCTACCTATACATTAATGTTCAGTTATGTATTCATACTTTTTAAATCTATTCAAGTCAAATGTTTTTGTCACTCTTCAGATTTCTTCATAAAAATTAGTTCAGTTGAAAAATTTGTATTGGTTCAAACGTTTTGGCATCCTCACGTGTATGTTTTAAATCCTGTGTGTGATTACTATGTAGAACGCATACCTGTCCAAATTATTTAAAAAATATCAGTTTTTTAAGACTAAATTCTATCTACCAGAAACAATTTATTCTCCTGCGCAAAGCTAAATGTAATATACAAGTTGTAAGTCTTTGTTATTTGCTTTATACTTTTGATATGATGTTGAGCGATATGTTGCTGAACCATGTACCAGCTGGGCCATAAGTATGTACCCATCTGTAACACAATACGCTACCACATGAGCTCCACTCGTTTTAACGCACAAGTGCCTTCATTTTTTAGCATCTTACTCAGTTCGAAAGAAATTGAAAGAGCTTTTACTTTAATATTAATACATCAAGTAAATGGTTACACATTTATTGCCCACCCTGTATTTTTTCCATTCAATCTCTACCAGCATCGATTTAGGAGAAAAATATACTCCACCCAGACGAAACTATCGCTGACAAAACGATGCAAAAACATTTCTGTTTACATTTTCAAGCCGTGTAAGACCTTAAGCACTGAAAATAGCTCAACCGAAAGAAATACAATAGCGTTTTGGTGTGTAAAACTAAGTGAATTCTTTACAAACCACAACGGTAAAGGTGAGTTATCTACAAATTTCAGGTTATCCCTTTAGATCGTAGTGTTAGACTAAGATGTGTTGCAGGTGGTAAGAAAGGATCCCTAGCAGAAAAGCTACGATAAAACTCTATAGGATTTCTTTTCATGTATATACTTACCATCCTGGAATTGCCTGTCATCCGGATGTCTACGTTGGCGAATTTCTTTCACGTGCTGCGCACGCCGACTCTATTGGAAACGTTCCAAATCTAGCTCGATTGAAATGTTAGTTCTGCAATAAATATATAACCAAGTTGTGGTACTTCAAGCAAGCAGGAGAGCACAAAACTAAATGTAATGTAAAACTATTGTGTTTTAGTTTTGAGTTTGTGAGGTTATATATATTTTGTAATATTAATTTCTTATCGTTAATAGAATATAAAAATAAAGTTTTAAATATTGATAGGTGATTCCTGAGTCAATTCCCTTGTTTTAGTAATTCACTTGTAATAAAATGTCAACATTCTTAGGTGTACTTTATATCCATAACATCTCCAATTACACGCCAGAGCCTTTGTAAAGTTAAAATGCAATTCAAATATTAACTTATACAGGAGAGCTTATAACACAGACGCCTATCATTCGATCAGAACTCGTACAAGAAGCTTTTCAAACTGTAACAGTTGCCTTCAGTTGACTGAGAATCTCTTAATGTGTTGTATTGAAGCTACAGAATCGATACATGTTCAAAATTAAAGCACACACACTTCAAAACCTTTTAAGAGATTGGAACACGAACAGGCAGGAATGTACAACGGAATGCATTAACTCTGCCGCCTATGGAGCGATTGAGGGATTTGATTAAAGCAAGGACAGATAGGTGAATCTACGTAGTTGAAAGCAATAAATTCTGTTGTACCTAAGAGCTAAGCTGATTGATATAATAAAGACTAGGATACATGTGAGTTGGTAGACGTGACAGGGTGTTAATTTCATAACAATAAAGATCGTTCGGAGAGGAAAAAAATGATTCTTTTTTGTAATAAGGTTTTAATTACTGACATTTCCATCATTTTGTGAATTTTTTCTCGATGTTTCCGCACACGTTTCAACCCACTAATATACCACATTAGACTCTCTCGTAATAAACAAGTTTTATTTTTTTTATGGTTAATGTAGAAATAATTATTTGTAAGTTTAAAGGTTACCAGTTTTTTCGTCGCTCTAACCTACTTCATGAGAAACGTATATTGTTGTAAGCTATATTTTTAATATTATAATTCAGATATATGTTTGCTAAAGGATACAATATCTGGGAAATTTATTAAAAATAAGTCCACTGTAAAATATAGAAATTTCGCGCAGTATGAAGAAACAAGGGTACGATATAAATATGAGAATCAGTGAAGTATTCTGTAAGTCAATGAGTCAATAATTTTTAAGCCAGTCAGTAATTCAGTTTTGTTTAGTAAGCTAAAAAGTGAATTAATTAGCGTGTTTGTTATCTACAGATTATTGAGATGACATATATTTATGAGGTTAGGCTTACCATTAGTCTCAGAATTTATGCCGAAATATTGTTCGTGAAGCTAGGTATATAAGTGAAAAAAGCTTGTAACAAACATTAAAGAAAAAGTAAACTGGTCTTGGAATTCTTTTAACCAAATAATCTAAAAGACCCCCCGCCCCTTAACGAGAGAACATGTTACAGCAATATTAATTCATATCCCAGTTGGAATTCTCGTTGTTTCTTTATTTTGTAATGTTGATATGCTGGCATATTTTCTTCCTCTTCTAAGTCTCATTTGCAAAAATTATATGCGTCAACAAGGCTTACGTTTGGATCAAATAACAATAGTACTGTACGTTAATAATACCTGTATTTGACAATAAAATAATATAATATATATCTAAACGAATTTTGCATTTGAATTGTAAAATGGTAGCATCTACAAATTAATCAAACTTACAATGGATGATAAGAATTATAAAACAAGATATAGTTGGTGAAGAAAACTTTATAGATATTCCAAGTGAGCACTTAAACTTCCAGTTCCATGGATTCCTAGGCCCGGCATGGTGATGACTAGCTGCCTTCTCTCTAGTCTAACACTGCTAAATTAGGGACGGCTAGCACAGATAGCCAGCGTGTAGCTTTGCGCGAAATTAAAAAAACACAAACAAAACAAACAAACAATTGATTCCATAAAATATTACTTTATATTCTATTTCAAACTATCTAATACTCACATAGTATTTAAAAAGACAAACGCCAAAGGGAAGGAGGGGGGAGTATTCTTTCAATGACAGAAAAAGCTAAAATAATCTCCTAAATTATGTATAACAACAAATTTTACAGATCTTAAAAATCAGACATTGTTTCGTTTGCACCAGATTCAGCGTAATCACCTTAACCGACTTAAAAAAATTGAGTTTTTTACTACTCTGGTTTCATGTGTAACGGGTTGTACTGGAATTCCAAAAATTACGTAACACCTGGTTAGAAAGTCGTTAAGTTACTTTAGTCCTAGCAACAAATTCTTCTATGTCGTTTCCTTGAGATTCCACCTGGGCTGCCTACAGAGAGTGCGACTTGCGCTTGAGATAGAAGTTTCCTCCAATGGTAGGTTATGTGATACCTGGCAATTACACAATATCTTATTTTCTGATGGGAATCACTAGTTTCGTTGGTAGCACAGTTCGTCCTAGCAAAAAGTGATGCTATCTCAGACTGGAATATGTTCAACAGTTTAGATCTGGAGAACTAATAGGTTTAGCAGATCTTCAACTTGTCCAGAAAAGGCTGTTGTCGTTTGTGCTAAAATGATATGCATACTATCATTTGTGTTTTTCAACAAAGATTGTTTTCACGGCTTAGTTACACTTGTCTCAAATCTCTTTCATTGCACAAATTCAGTTTCAGAGTAATTCTATCTTTGGGAGTGAGTAATTATGTATGTAGAAGTACTAATGATTGATATCGAGAGCTAGTCGCTAGAGATGGTTGTCTGAGGGAGTTGTCAGGTCTAGGAAAAGTCCTCTCCTGGTTGTCAGACATTTGTCAATGCTGTGATAGTCAATGACTTCAACTTCTCTGCAACCACAGACTTGGGAAGATAATTTGACGCCTGGAGCACCTATAATGATAGATTTAGTGTTATCTCTCAGAATCAAACTCAGTGTGAGAGAATCTGGATAACTGAAGAGTTGCTGAGATGGAATGCCACCTGGCGAGTCTGAGACTGCATAAGATGGTTTGCACAGGACTACCAGCTAATGTAAGCCAACCCCAGCTCTGTTCATGAAGCTGTCTATATCCCTAGCAGGTGAAACATTTGGCATCAACTGATGAAGACAGTAAAACATGGGGTAGTTATGTGCCTCTCCAATCCAGGAGGTATAGCAGGTGAAACACTGGCCAGCAACTTATGAAGACAGTAAAACATGGTGTAGTTATGAGCCTCTCCAATCCAGGAAGTATAGCAGGTGAAACACTGGGCATCAACTGATGAAGACAGTAAAACATTGTGTAGTTATGAGCCTCTCCAATCCAGGAGGTAAGTCAAAAACTAAGTGGCAGGACTATAATTGGAATGGTGTAGTAGACATAATCAAGAACACCAACCCTCAGAAGAGTATTTGGTCTGTGGTACAAGGTGGCAGAATGATGAATTGCTTTTGGCAGCTTGTTTATTGACTGACCTTGACCAGAGGTCACTTTGTGATTGAACAGGTAGTACTCCTCCTGGATTGGAGAGGCTCATAACTACACAATGTTTCACTGTCTTCATCAGTTGATTTCTGGTGTTTCACCTGCTATAAAGATTGAACAATTAAAGGTTCAATTTAGCCAAATTAAAGACTATTTTAGCACTTTTTCATCTGCTAACTTGGGCCAAGACTTATACATTGCTCAATACTTTGGCATAGTTCATGGCTGATGTGTTGGCAGAGCATTGGATAGCCTGGTTTGAAGCACCATAAAAGATTTACGTGCATCAGGGAGCTAATTTCAAAAGCACAAGACTGTTGAAGCAAAGGAAGATGGGGGGGGGTGCCATCTCCTATTACATAGATCAACCAATGAGAAGAAGAAAACTGAAAGCACCTATCTAACTGTCCATAATGAGATGTATAATATAAGGAAACACTGGAGTTAGAAGTGGGAGAGAGCTCTAACAGTTGGCTGGCTGATGAAGATGGCCTCTTGACTGATATGGCTTGAATTAACTGATTACAACAGCTAGGGTGGTTATTTGGTTAAATAATCGATGACTGAAAGTAAGTAGTGTTCCTTGCTTTCCAACTTATCAAATTGTGTTGGCCATACAATCTATGCACTATATTGTGTGATTTTCACTACCTAGGATGGCTGGTGTTAGTAGATACAGTGTCTAACATATCACCAGTTTTTATGACTGAGGATAATACTTAGGAGACCGAAAACTCAGCTGAAAGAGTGTTACAAGCCTTGCTTTCTGAGCTGTTGGATAGCATTTTCCAATGAAATGTATGTGCTACATTTTGCAAATACTCATTAATCACCAGAAGTTAGGATGGTTTGTTGGTCACAAGAACAATGTGACTAAAATGCCTTGCAACTCTTACTTTCTGGGCTAATGTGCAGCTTTTTCATTATAGGAGATATAAATAGGATATTGGATGATAGCTGCTTGAGTATAACACAGTTTATGATAGCTGATGCTAGTAGATGTAATGCCTAACACATCAACAGCTTATTGACTGAAGGTAGTAGCTAGATGTTCAAAAACTCATCTGAAACGGTGTTGTGATCCTTGCTTTCCAAGAGACTGAGACACTTTTTTGAGCTAAAATGTCATTTGAAATTTTAAGAGAATCAATTACCTGATCTAGCCAAGTGGCAAGAGCTTTACTGAAAATGCTGCATGGTCCTGACCAGATTCTCTCCCTTATGTCTGAAGAATGTAATGAGGGAGTTGTTGTTTTTTCAGAGTATGTACTGATACATACTTTAGTAAGAGCGTGAATATTAATATTGGACAAGGAGAATTGCAGCTGAAAAGTCTTAGTTTGACTGAATTCTGTCACTGGTTATTTATTTTGTGAAGCCAGGAAAGAAAAATGTTTATTTTGCTCATTCACAGATAGCAGCACAGTATATTACCGCAATGCTATCAAGACTTAGAGGAAGTAACTGAGAATGGTTATTGTGCAGAAGCCAGAGGCAGGCTGTTAAAAGCATATGATGATATGTAATGTGGATGTATGTACAAAGCAATATATGTGCATAAATATATCTGTCTGATTTTACACATACGTATTGGTGTTACATAAAACCATTCGTGAATATTGAATAAAACAAATGGATCAATTAGACAAATATACAATGATTAAGGAACATGTGAATGGAAATTAAAAAATTGATTTAGATTTAAGACTTTTTGAAATGTGGTTAACTGTAGTTACCTACCAGGAAAGTATGCCTTGAAGATTAGTGCGTGTGTTATACTTATTAATACTGATAAAAGAATGCTTCAATTTCAATATTGAAATATTCAATAGGTCATGAATTTTCATTGAATGATAAAAGTAACATAGAAACTCCCACTA
Organism: Limulus polyphemus; assembly: GCF_000517525.1. Classification (NCBI taxonomy): domain Eukaryota; kingdom Metazoa; phylum Arthropoda; class Merostomata; order Xiphosura; family Limulidae; genus Limulus; species Limulus polyphemus. Next base: position 14,965 of record NW_013668024.1, on the reverse strand, counting down.
TGATTGTGTAGAGGAACCAAATGTTTGCAGTCTCGACCCATTTATTTTCGTACTATGAGCTGAGCTCCATTCATGTAATAACCACACAGTAGTAAAAGGAATGTGTTAACTGTTGCCTAGAAAGGAGAATAGTGGGTAGCATAGCTGTAGGTATTGGTCAAGTTGAGACTCAATGAAGTATGAGGAACTGGAAAGTTCGCATGTGTCAGGGATACATTTACTATGGGCGATATAGGCATGAGTACTTTTATAGCCTTTAGAAATATTGGTTGATCATCATAATAGTTTTAGCACCCTGTCTCAAAATAATAGTGATTTTTAGAGCAGCATGTGGTTGTGACCAGGCAGTTACGATTCTTTTTACAACCTACACCTCTAGCCAAACTTTTGACAAATTGGAAATCATCTGACCTTGTATTTTCAAACCAGACGTTTGCTATTTAAGGTCAAATTCTTGACCCTTCTGGCTATCTCACTCTGACCAGCCAATGATGTTCTAATTTCAGATAACTGCCTAATGGGCCAAGACCTGAACCTTATACAATCAGAAAGAAAATGGGCTGCAACAAAGACTATTCCAGCTGTTCCTAAGCCCTATAAGAAGATGTTCAATATTAAATTTAAACGGTTAAATGTTAAAATCTTGTTTAGCGTTAAAACTCGTTATTGAGAATGATCACACCAATGATCAAAACGTCCTACTTGTTTTAAAAATGTCATTCCTTACTGTAAAAGCTATAACTTGTAATAAAATGATAACTTCCTATTTTATAGTGTGTACAACGTAATAGGATTTTCTAAATAGTCGCATTCCAAACTTTTTTTTGGTTAAATATTTTTTAGCATTTTCAATCAGCTTTTCGTGCTAAGTCTAAACTTTTGATCATTCTAATATTTCTGTTGAAACCAGCTTGAAGAAGCGAGTGATGTGTAAATATGCTTTTAAAAGCACGTGGTTTGAATATAGCTTAGGTTGTTTATGCTTCCGTGTCGAGTCGTTGCGTTCGTTAGAGGAACTTAGTGCTGTCTGTACTACAAGAAGAAAGAGCACTCTTAAGCAGTTGTAGCACAAAGACAACCTAAAAAACAAAAGAAAACAAAACCATAATTAAATTTACCTCGACTTTAGGGTCTGCGTTTTCTTTATTATCATTGTAATTGGCCAGTTCTGCTAACAAGTACTTGCCTTCAAAGTTCGGTACAAGACAGATTTTTATTTCTGCTCGACTGCTCGAAATCAAAGTAACCCTCAAATAAGATTATAATAAACTGAGTTGCAATTTGACAAGTAAATGAGGCTTATTTGATAAAACCAGGTCTTTGTTCAACGAACAGACTTTCTCTAACTCTTTGTATTTTCATTTTGTCCGTTCATGAACTCCATGAACCTAAAGTAGCTGGTAACCACTGATTGATCACAGTATTTTAAGAAACGTTTAGCAATAGTCGATATCAAGTTTGATTTTACGTTTGAGGGCCCTCGCGTCCCCTGGTGGGACAGCGGTAAGTCTTCGGATTTACAACGCAAAATCAGGGGTTCGATTCCCCTCGGTGGACACAGGAGATAGCCCGATGTTTCTTTGCTATAAGAAAACACACACACCCACTGATATCTCTCGCTGCGTCAGTGGTAAGTTTATGGACTTTAAAGGCTAAAACCCGGGATTCGATTACCCGCGGCAGACCCGCTTCTAAAAAATTGTATCTGCTCCATGATTCAAGAAAATAGAGACATCTAGTGTTTAATCTTATGTGTTCAAGTTGGCAAACAGGGCAAGTGTATTTGTTCATTACTCGAGAAAAGTTTAGAGTTGGATTGCCTTCTGCAGTGCATTCTGTAACTTGCTTTTTGTCTATAACTACTATTAGTCCAGACTGTAATCAGATTTTGGCGAATACATATACTTCCAAATACTATAGTGAAACAGTACTTATCCACCAACGACGTTGGGATCATTGGTTAGGCTGAATGGAAAAAAATGCTGAAGAATACAGAAAAATTCTGTTGATCATTAAACAAAAACATATAGTGAGTAGGCAAGTCCATTTATTCGAATCTAAAACAGGTAATAAATCATAGGATTCGGTAGCAGATAAAAAAATACCATTAAGTTTTGTCTTTCTTAGAAATATGTTCTGACTTTCCCACATGTTTTTATTATGTAAACATGAGGATGACGTTGTAACGTCGAAACATGTAGAGTCGTCAATTTTTTGAAGGCAATAGATAGGCCTAAATAAAGTGTTTTTAATTGTGTACCAGATTAACGTTGAATATTATTTATAATTTTAATTAAAAAAAGGACTTTGTTTTTGTTCTTCAGAAAGTAAGCTTGTCATCGTCTCATAGATACGTTTGTGCATCTGGAGGCCTTGCCTTCTTCAGGCTTACCATTTGAAACCTTCAAATACGTAGGGCTACAACACATAGGATTCTAATAGAGAAACCGTTCAGTTGCAATTACGTAAAATCTCAAATCGTTCAAAAGATGACGGAGGTTTGTACTTGAAAAAAAACAACAACAACAACAATAAAAACTCAGAGCCGTTTGTTTTATGAGCCGATATGCCGCGGCTCAAAACAAACAGGTAATTAGCATTACATAAAATTCTGAAACTTGGTGACAACTATGGGCGCCCGCAGGAAGGGGCAAGGGGGTCACAAAAAGAAAAAAAAAAGCTAGATATGTAAAATTCTTCTTCTCTGTTATTAGAAAATCATAAGTTTTTTTGTATTTCGATTTCATAATATTTTAGTTACTTGACCTCCCTATTTTTTTTTTTCTGCGAGCGCCCTTAGTGACAACGAATCCTTAAAATGACTAGTCCATGAAACAACACACACACCTCTTCCCCCTAGTGGCACAACAGTATATCTGCGGACTTACAAAGCTAGAAACCGGGTTTCGATACTCGTGGTGGACAGAGCACAGATAGCCCATTGTGTAGCTTTGTGCTTAACTTCAAACAACAACACACACCTCCGTTATTTAAATTTTTGTGACTAGTAAGACCTAGATGAAACTAATATTTCATAACATTACTTCTTTTTACTTCATTACTTGCTTCTTTTTTAACTTCATGATATAAATTAACTACTAAAGAGAAAACTGTGTTTAAGCTTTGTCTAGTACTCTAGTGGTTGCTTTTTATCCATGGTAAATCTGGTTAACAATTTATTTAGAAAAACCCAACGCAGAATTTCCTAGATCTGCAACCTTAATGTGACTTTGTACTTACAACGCACCGTTTGTTTTAAAATTGCGTGTAAAGCTACATTATGGATATCTGAGCACAGCCGTCCCTAACGTTGAACTGATAGACTAGGTGAAAGCCAACAGCACCAACCATCAGCTCAGAGGCGGTTACTGTTTGATCGAATAGTTAAATTTCACCGTCACATTTATAGTATGCTCCTGGCCCTGAAGTGCGGACTGAGTTTTTCTTTTTTTTTTTTGCAACAGCAACGAGGCGCGAACCATGAATTCTCGAATTTAAATTTCGGGCATGCTACACCATGTCACATAAATTGTAATTATACTGCATAGATAAATGGGAAAGAGAGCCTTGTTAAAACTTATATACTTGTCAGTTGAGTTATTGTTTAGTAAATACAGTATAACTGAAACTTTCAATCTGTTATTACATAACGAAACTGGAAGGGTGCAACCTATTACCCCTCGTGTTACTGTTCACTGCCGGTGGGATCCATATTACATCTTATTAAATAAACTTATGTTTGCGTCTGGAACAACATCTAGTGTAAAAACAGATTAAAAGTTTCGTTGAAATCGCCCATTTTCCACGTACAATAATACACAGAAAGGAACTCCCCACAGAAAGGAACTCCCCCAGCAGTAATTAGTGGGATTAATTGCAGTATTGATGGTGTTGTGATTAGAGTTTTTTGTGGGACTTATATAATATTTGAGACCCTGTAATGAATAAAGGCAAGGACTCACAAGGAATTTGGTTCAGGAATAGATTAGAAAAATGTGTTTACAAAATGATGTGGTCCTTAAGGACCCTGTTGGTAGTTCAAGGGTTAAACTGCAAAGAGTGGTAGCAGTTGTCTGTGTGTCCCCTTTTAACTGGCGGATTAAACTGTTGTGAGAAAGGCAACATTAGCGGTTGTTGCAAGCCACCACAGACACTCGATATACTCGAGTAAGCTTGAAGTCTATTGTGAGTACATCGTTTATCACAAACTAACTTCACATTGGATACAGTTTTATTACACGTGGTAAAGGATATCACTAACCTCAATAATCTCTGAGGTTAATTTATGGATGTAATACGAATACAGCTTTTTTCTTCGGTCACACTCAACCTGACTTAGAATTCTGCCTAAAAGAAATATCACATGTGATATCTAGAAAAGTCTATCTCAATCAGCGGAAGACAGATACTAGTCGTTTTATTACCTCCGCCACTGAAGGTGGACGAAGAATATCTTTTTACCCCTGTGTGTGTGTGTGTGTTCATCAGCAAGATTTCTCGAAGACGGCTAAATGGATTTGGACGAAAGTCGTTATACATTTGGACTATGAACCAAATAAAAAGTTTTTTTTGGAAGGCCAAGGTCAAGGTTACGAAAATCCAAAAAAATCCCTATCTATTAACATGGGGACTAATTTTTCACACTACTTTTGCTTTATAACTCAGTCAAAAATGATCGAATTTTGATGAAACTTGATGGACACGCGTAGAATATTATTCCTCATTGTTCTACTCATAACTAGTCATTAAATGCTCTTCTTTCGCTGATGGATCAGCTTATACATACATAACTGACTTATTAAATGCCCATTAATAAATAAGGCATGCCAACGAAAGACCAACTGAAGCATTGATTTAAGACAGAATACATTTAACATGTACGTAGTGTACATGAAAATAGACATACGAAATTTAACTTGGCCAGTTTTACCCACAATACAAGTTTGTATGAATAGCAGATATATGGGGTAGATATCCTCACTCACTTGTTATAACATTTGTGTTTCTTATGACTGAAAAATTCGAATATTAGTAGGCCAAATTGGCTACAGGCTGCAACCATACTAGTCAGTGTGTTGGGCTGCAGATCGAAGGGTCCGGGTATCGAGACATTTTGTGCTTTCAGTTTTGGATGCATTATAAAAGTGACAGTCAATCCTGTTATTTGGTTTTAGCACTGGCTGTCTTCTCTCTGGGCAGTAGCAGAATTATGGACGGCTATAGCTGAATCCTAAGGGTCTTTGTACTATTTAGGTTGAAATAGCTCAATTCCAGCATCCTTCCTGTGATATACATGTAGCTATGTATATGTGTATGTATGTATGTACGTATGTGTGTGTGTGTGTGCTACGTCAGGAACGAGATGTACAGTTTTTCAATAATTCATTCTTTTTAAAATTATATTGTGTTTTCTGACCGTTAGATCAGTAGATTTGATAATTGCAATATTTGTGATAGGGTCTAATGGACATCAAATTTATGATAAAGCTAACACATAGCAAAGCTTACGAAGGTATCCTACTAAAGTTTGAGAGAAATTTGTGTGTTTGTTTGTCCTCTAACTCCTCTAAGGCTTTTGCGTTTGTCAAATATCCTTTAATCGACTAGGAATGATTCGGAATATTTCAGAAGAAAATATTTTTCTTTTAAAATGCATATATTTCACAGCTCCAGTGCTGGCTACATATAGATCGATCAGTTGGGGTGGCCACTAGGGGTACTGATGGGATTTCTCCAGTTCCATCTTTTATTATATATCAGTCAGTTGGGGTGGCCACGATGGGTACTGATGGGATTTCTCCAGTTCCATCTTTTTATTATATGTCAGTCAGTTGGGGTGGCCACGAGGGATACTGATGGGATTTCTCCAGTTCCATCTTTTATTATATATCATTCAGTTGGGGTGGCCACTAGGGGTACTGATGCGATTTCTCCAGTTTCATCTTTTATTATATATCAGTCAGTTGGGGTGGCCACTAGGGGTACTGATGGGATCTCTCAAGTTTCATCTTTTATTATATATCACTCAGTTGGGATAGCCACTAGGAGTACTGATTGGATTTCTCCAGTTTCCTCTTTCATTACATGGGGTATACATACAGTCTTTGTACTTTCAGTCATTACTGACAAACTTAGGGCAAAAACAGAACCACTATAATCATAACTGGTAAAACATTAATTTTACAATGGCATTTCGTTTTCAAATCCCACCAATCATTTGAGGGATTCCTTTTTCACTCATTGTTTATGCATACTTTCAATATAGACACCTTATATTAAGTGAGATGTTTTTAAGTCACATGCTACTTATTATTTTTGATACAAGAAATAAAATAGAAAATAAAATGTTACTTAAATAATCAAGCCCAGTGGGCATGAATAAGTATATGTACTTCCAATCTTTATATTTGCATTGTCATATTTCGGGGGGGGAACTTTCATAGACCTCCCACAATGCATCGAACGAGTACATCTGCTAACATACGCAAAAATATGATAGGTATTAAGATAAGAAAAGTTATAAAATGTATCTACTAGTATTTGATATGTGTAAAACATACAGCACTGTACTGTAGTGTACAATATTTAGGAGCGGATCCTGGACTTTTGATACGAGAGTTACTCCACCAGATCATGGAGCCTTTGAAAAAATTCACTTTCTTTATTAGGTCTAAGAGTACCTTTATTTGATAGTCCATTGGAAAAGGTGGTGCAGCCCCCTGATCCGTCGCTGATATTATACAGTATGTTGCTATACCGAGCGGTACTATACTCTTCTTTAGACACACTATAATATCCTATAATATATCATTCATGTACTACATAACACCACATTATACAATACTATATATTACAAATGGTCGCGTATGTTAAATTTAAACTATTTGAATAGAATTTTTAATACGGGCATATACACTTTACTTACTGCCTTTGAGAAACAAAGAAATATGGATGAGCTTGGGGTCCCAGGACCATCCATTAAGAGACCTGTGACAAGTCGTACCTCAGTCGCGGTAAGCAAATTGAGGTTTATTGCAACAAGTGAAAATCCACGAACACAAAGATCAGTGGCAAAAGCCGTTCACCTCAAGCAACAGTACGTAACATAATAAAGAAAAATCTCCATCTGGAAAAGCAACACAAGTCACGTGTACTCAAACTGCTTTCTCGACATATCGTTCAACCTTTGCAGCTGGAAAGTGGAACGGGTATTTATGCTAGAATGTATAGAAACATTCCGGTTAAGTCGCCTGTGGATTTCTCGTGCAATTAGACTAATGAAATTTGAGCTAGAAAACCGTCGTCCTCGAAGTAGTGGTATTCTTTGGACATGAAAGCCTCACGACGGAGCCTTTTGCAATAGAAACTACGCTGTAGGCTTATTTTCAAGATGTACAGCCGTCAGATAGAGTAAGACTAGACTTGGCGACATGAACTGTATGGCTGCGGTGAGGCACCATAATTGGTTTAATATAACGTACTCAACTTATGTATATTACACTGGTCTCTATCATACAAATATATATTGGCGTGAATTACATCCTGTAAATAATCTACATACTAAATACACAGAAAATCAATAACAATGCTCCTCAAGGTGATAACTATAATTTAAACAATATATTATGTAGTTTATTTTCTATACAAACATACAGAGATTTTTTTAAAACTAAAGATGCACACTTTTCTTTTTTTACTATTAATATACTCTGTAAGTTTTGGTGAATTTATAAACCCTAGCTTTTCGATATGGCTTTCCAAGCCTTTTTTTTAATATTTACAAAATATTCCTAATACAAACATTAAACAGCTAATTACACACAACTCGTCAAAACATTAAGACCCATCCTTGTTGAAAACCACAAGTTACTGATTAGATGGCCCCCAGTACCAGTAGCGCAGCGGACTTACAACGCTATAAACCGGGTTTCGATACCCGTGGCGGGCAGAGCACAGATAGCCCAGTGTGTAGATTTGTGCATAAATTCAAACAAACAAATCTAATTATGTGTAATATTGATTCATTTTCTTATTATTTATTGAAATTCAACGCAAGTGTTAGAATTATTTGAAAATTATTTTTTATATGTCAACTCTCCTAGTGACATTTTGTTTTATTTTTTGTAGAAATGTCAGTTTCCATGATATTAACTGTAAATTACCAGTATTTAAATTGAAAGAGGTACGCTGAGCTAATTATGTATTTAATTATTTCACGCTGCTCGTTGTTAAACAGGACTTTGTATTATCCGGAGGGCAATGAAATTGCGAAAATTAAAATTGATCCGATAAACGGTTTTTAAGTATACTTCAGGATACAAAAATGCTAAAACAGTCGCTACTGTTCGCACCTAATGTACATAGGAGGAAAAAACAAAACATTTTCAGCTTAATGGACAGTTCTTGAATGAATAGACATTGTTGTACCCAGAAAAGCTTAAGTACCTGTAATTATCTTATGCAAAAGTAAAGTCTGTTACTTGCCACCTGGGGGTAGAAATGAAAAACATTGGTAGATTAAAATTTCGTTAACATATTTATCTTCATTAGCATCTATGTTTTTTTTTCTGTTTTTTTTTTTTAACAAGTAGACGGTATAGATCATGCGCATGTCTTATATCGGGAATTACTTTACGTATTTTATCGTTGAGGGCATGGACATTAATTAGGTCTTTTATTTATTATATATATTTTAATAACATCAAGTGATTAAATAACATTTTCCCTTTTACTTTAATTTGTATCCCCCTCACGGACAGACTTGTAATCGAGTGCTCAAACGTCTAGTCCAAGTTATGAGTTATTCATTGTCTTTGGAGTCACGAAAGACTTCGAATCCCGAGGCTGAGTATCTTTATTATTATTTTTCAACAGAAAATTATTACTTTGCTGTTTATTAATTTTAATTATCATATATGCTTGTTTATTCACAAAGAGTTTTTAATAATCATATGATACTTTATTTCAACAAAATCACAGAAATTCAAATACATTTTACAAAGAAAAGGGCTGAAATGTTTTCAACAAAGTTCCGAAATAAAGATACAATTGCATCTCAATGGAGTATATTATAAGAACAAAAGAAGAAAAAAACTATTTTTTAAAACTTGTGTGCTAACAACTGAAATGTTCCTGCATTTAGCTGAGTAGAACATTATTACATTTAACAATACAAGTTGTGGTAATATGTCACTTCCTAAGCTAGTTTGGTGAGATCTTTCTTTAAGAGCCACTGCTTCCAGCAGGCTGATTGTTTGTAATTAAGCACAAATCTAGACAATGGGCTATCTGTGCTCTGCCCACTACTGGTATCGAAACCCGGTTTCTAGTGTTGTAAGTCAGCAGACATACCGCTGCGCCACTGGGGGGGGGGAGCAGCAGCAGGCTGACAGCAGTAGTTTTAAGATTTTATTTAATCACAACTCGTAGAACGGAACAATAAGGTAGCAATTTGATTAGGAAATAACAAGGGGACTTTAATAATTATATTATAATAATTATATATAGCGATTAGCGATGTTAGAAATCTGTAAACTATAAAGATCTTCCTAATCAGTATTTAACAAATGACCACTAATATACCTGTCAGGTGATCCTGAAGACTGTTTCCACTTTAGTTATTTCGGGTCGTTTGGGCATTGAAAAATAAAAAACAACAACAACAGACGCTTAATATTTTCAGAAAATATTACGCTATATTTCGACGGTATTTGAAGAATTAATAAATCAAAAGTTCTGTATATTCGAAGATTCGTTCGAATATACTTATTACTGTAGCTTTAATGATAATAATGATTACGTTTGTCTTCTAGCCAGAGTAAAAGCAAGTAAGGATAAAAATATAAGAAAGACTCTAGGCCTAACTTGCCTGGATGGACACGTGAAAAATATTTGTTAAAGTTAGCTGTCTTCCCCAGTTTTTCTTCAATCTTCCTCTCGAAAAATTTACTCTCAGCACTCAATTTTGACAATGTTATATTTGTTGACTGATTTTCAAGGCTATACACTACAATTGTAGGTGTTGCAAATCTCTAATTAGGCGGGAAAAGTAGAATCAAGACGTCTATTGTTGTGTAACACCTCTAGGTACAGATATTTTTGTTGCTAAGCAGCAATTAATTAACTACAGAAAGAAGGGAAACTTTCGTTTTACTTCTGGATAGCTTCTAAAGGCAGAATTTGTTGTGTAAAAGAAAAGTAATCTACTCGTAATTATCTCCGAGTTGAAATGGTCCTTGTCTCAGTTCGATACACACGTCGTCGAGTCCGAGTCTTATGTAAATATACCTACAGTATTTCTTTAACAAGTTTTTATATTAAATAGTTTTTTCAATTAATAACGAAACTTTGTGTTTATAACTTCCGTAAATTTAAAACCTTACAAACATATTTTTCAAAATATAACGTGATTTGCGTTATAAGACAACTTTTGTGTCTTTACCTATTTTCTCTTATGTGTATAAAATGAAAAGACATCGGTGTTCGAGTAACTAATCACCAGTTAGGACTACTTAAGGTTTCAAAACTAGCCAATGAAAAATAAAATATCTTTACTGTTTTAAATTAATCACCAGTTAGGGCTAATTAAGGTTTCAAAACTAGCCAATGAAAATAAAATATCTTTACTGTTTTTAAATTATTCACCAGTTAGGGCTACTTAAGGTTTCAAAACTAGCCAATGAAAATAAAATATCTTTACTGTTTTTAAATTATTTTTCCAACAACCTTTCTTCTTATTCCAATGTTGTTGGAAAAATACAACAAAATGATAAAAATGTTTTGCAAGACTGTAAAATTTGAATAGAAGATCTACCAATCTGATCTGGTTACGTATCTCGAATTATCAACAAAATGGGTGCTATATATTGGGGGTAAAGATGTCTACAAAAATAATCACCCATAAGTCTTATCAATACCGCATCTTTACCCCTGAACAGAATCAAGCAGGGTAAAACTCAAATATTAATTTTCGACTATTTTTTTTTTTTTTGCCATCCCTTTACATCGCAGTACAAAGTAGAACA
>NW_013668024.1:0-3070 GCF_000517525.1 Limulus polyphemus | reverse complement strand
ATATATTTTATTATCATTGGCTAGTTTTGAAACCTTAACTAGCCCTAACTGGTGATTAATTTAAAAACAGTAAAGATATTTTATTTTCATTGGCTAGTTTTGAAACCTTAAGTAGTCCTAACTGGTGATTAATTTAAAACAGTAAAGATATTTTATTTTTTTTGGCTAGTTTTGAAAACTTAAGTAGCCCTAACTGGTGATTAATTTAAAACAGTAAAGCTATTTTATTTTCATTGGCTAGTTTTGAAACCCTAAGTAGTCCTAACTGGTGAATAATTTTTGATAATAAAATATCTTTACTGTTTTTTGGCTAGTTTTGAAAACTTAAGTAGCCCTAACTGGTGATTAATTTCCAAACCCCCCAAAAATAGACAGCGTACTAGTATTAAAATAGTTATACGAGATTTAAAAGTAAACATTTTCACGAAAGACTGTATAAGGTGATGTAAGTGTTTTTATTTGCTGTGAGAAACCATAAAAAGCAAATGCTCACTGATAGAGTAAATACACAAGTTTTAGTAAAATGAGCCATAAAAATAGTTATGCAGACAATGCTCGAATGATATATGAATATCTTACTGGAATAAAACTAAACATTAGAACCTGGCAATAATAATAATCGAAAGAACGGATACAAAATATTCCTCACAATCTCCTCCACTCTTTCTATTTGTCAACTTCCCCATTCGAGACGCATCTTAAGATGTATCATATTTATATTTTTACTGTTAGCTACACGGCTTCTATGTACTTTTTGGACATTAAATTAGCTCAAAAAATTTGCAACCTATCAATTTTACGACGTTGGTAATGGAGAAAGTATGCAGCCGTTAGAATTGACTCTAAATTCCGGAAGCGCGTTCAAAATTACAGGAAAACCTAAATGATTTATAAAATAGAATTGCCATACAGAGTTTTAGAAGGAAATATTTCCTTACTTACGTCTCGCTTCAAGAATAAATAAACGTTTGTTCAATTTTATCAGCATAGATAAGGCGCTTGTTTGTACCTTATATGTTATCATACTAAAATCCAACTGGTAGGGGTGTACTATGCTTTAAATTCATAACGCATTTAAACTGGCTTAAATTAAGACTTGAAAGCTAAACTGGTTTTGTTTGTTTGTAATTAAGCACAAAGCTACACAATGGGCTATCTGTGCTCTGCCCATCACGGGTATCGAAACCCGGATTCTAGCGTTGTAAATCCGCAGACATACCGCTGTGATTTAAATATTACACCAAAATTTACCCTGATTCTGCTTTAAATGTATGCTATGTTTTAAGTGATAAGACTAAACTGCGCACTAAGTTCCATGGTATTAATTAATATTGAGATGTAGAGCTAATTTTTCCTTTGAATTCAGTGAAAGTTTAATTGGTTGAAAGTAATACTTATGATAATAAGTTAATAAAGAAATGCCTGGCTAGAACTTCACGCCAATATTAATAAAAAAGTTATCATAAATATTAATAAATCAATAATAATGGAATCAGGAAAAACAACCAGAAAAAAAAAACCTGTTCAAAGAGTAGGTCACGAGAGTACAACTTCATGTTATCATAAATTTACATAATCTTCTGCTATATTAATAGTATCTGTACGTCACAGTTACGGAAGCTGGTGTCAGTTTCATCATACACACATATATATTTACTCAAAATAGAAATGATCATGTAGAAGGTGAGTTAGCGATTTAATGCAATTAAAATTCATAGATAAACTAAACGATAAGTGAACGATAAACACAACCATAATCATAAAAAAAACTAGAATTTCCTATCTCACAACACATAAATAAGTATCGACTGAAGTTAAACCATGTGTAAAACAAAAATAAGAAGTAATTAAACTGTAGGACTAGCGTGTAAAGCGTCCCCCTGGTGGAACAGCGATGAGTCTACGGACTTACAACGCTAAAATCCAGGATTTGATTCCCCGCGGTGGGCACAGCAGATAGCTAAACGTGGCTTTGCTATAAAAAATAAACAAACATAGAGATTTTTTGTTTGTTTGTTTTTTAGAGCAAAGTCACATTGGGTTGTCTGCTGCGTCCACCGTGGGGAATCGAATCCTGGATATTACTTTGGGGCGTTAATTAGACAAGCATTGGGGCGTTAACTAGACAAGTAAGGTATTCGGGATGAATAAGGTTGGTTGGTTGCAATTAAACATAAAGCTACACGATGGGCTATATGTGCTCTGCCCACTACGGGTATCGAAACCCGGTTTCTATTATTGTAAGTCCGCGGACATACCGCTATCCCACTGTGGGGCAGAATGAATAAGATTTTGTTGTTATTATTTTTCCCTAGCGATCAACTCTGCATTTTGACGCATGTTCTGGTACAATGTGGGTTAAATACAAATAAAACGTTTTTAAATGAGCGGGAAAAATCAGCTCTTGTTGAAAGTACACCTGACAGTTTACAGGTTCTCAGTTTGCAGATCTGTGTTAGGTTTATTGCAATTTTCATATTTTTCATTAAATGGTTGATTCCGGTTTTTAGGTTTCCAGTGGATTGGAATTTCATTTGCAGATAATTTTCATTGATGTCGGCTGGGCGTGTCCCATTACCGGGAAAAAAATTACTCTATACACTGTGGGTGCGTTGTAGTAGAAACTGTCAAATCCAACCATTCAGATGGACAAGCATGGCCAAGAGTTAATGGTGGGTGCTGTTACTTCTAGATTCAGCGACGAGTACTTGAAAGAAGTTATGTAATTACATACATCAAAAGTGGCTCAGCGACGAGTGCTTAAAGAAGTTATGTAATTACATACATCAAAAGTGGCTCAGCGACGAGTACTTGAAAAAAGTTATGTAATTACATACATCAAAAGCGGCTCAGCGACGAGTGCTTAAAGAAGTTATGTAATTATATACATCAAAAAGTGGCTCAGCGACGAGTGCTTAAAGAAGTTATGTAATTATATACAGCAAAAAGTGGCTCAGCGACGAGTACTTGAAAGAAGTTATGTAATTACATACATCAAAAGTGGCTCAGCGATGAGTGCTTAAAGAAGTTATGTAATTACATACATCAAAAGTGGCTCAGCGACGAGTAC
>NW_013668023.1:183790-189852 GCF_000517525.1 Limulus polyphemus | reverse complement strand
AAAGACAGACTCAAGTCGTTACTTGGGGGCATAATAAGTTTAGTTTAAACTGTGACACGTGAATAATAAGTCCTAACGTTTCGAAAGTAACGTTATCACGTTTTACAAATAACGTTAGGGAAAAGCACAGATAGCCCATTGTGTAGCTTTGTGCTTAATTTCTAACAACCAAACCTTACTTTTATACGATCCCTATTTGCAGGTTTTTAAATTCCTAATTTTTTATTTATCTTGTAACACTATTAAGTTGTATTCACTTGCCTATTTGTTCTTAAGCGCCCTCTACTCTTTTATAGTTGTTTTTCATTTTTCATGACTAAAAATATTTTAAATTTAGAATGTCTATCTCGTGAATAATTACATAATGCGTTTCGTAAATTTTCTAATTGGGTTTATTTTATAACTTCTATTGATACGTAAACAAAACCTAGAAAAACAGAATAATTATAGAAACCTAACATTCATGTTGTATATTACAATCATGCTGTCATCCATATTGTGCTCTCGAAACGGTTTGTCAGAAGACGAATGTTTTCGTGTTCACGGCATTCCTCTCGATCAATAAAAGGTGCTAAGATACAAAATTCAATTAAAACAAAACGATATTTATGATTAGAAATGACAGAAGCTGTACAGGCGTTCCAGTTATACTAACGTGAGATAATTGGTTATTTAATTATGCAATAAACTTTAGTTCAAAATGAATCAAATATGAACCTTTACAGACTTCCCTAAATAGAGAACTATGCCGTGACTATGCCAATTATTTCAAGATGGTTTAGAAAGAAGTGTTACCATAATACACCACTGCACCAATAAGCTTAAGAATGGTTTAGAATGAAGTGTTACCATAATACACCACTGCACCAATAAGCTTAAGAATGGTTTAGAAAGAAGTTTTACCATCATACACCACTGCACCAATAAGAGACTATATTCAAGTTATTTAAGGATAAAGGTCAGTTTCTAATCTTGGGAATAGAATGAGGTAGGGGCTATTATGATATATTTATATTGGAACTAGCTAATAAGGCTTAAATGTCTATATATTGTTACTTCATGAGTGAAGAGATTATATTGTTAGGGTTAGAAAGTTAGTTGTTTACAATGAACTACTAGATTAAATTGGATATTGTTACTACAACTCATTGGCTAGATCAACCGAATAGAAAAGAAACTCGGTGATAGTGATAAGTAACTGCCTTTCCTCTAGTCTATCATCTCTAAATTAATAACGGCTAGCACAAACGGTCATCGACTAACTTTGCGCGAAATTCAACAAAAATGTTTCGTTTCTTTCATTTTTTCCCCCATCCTGACTTCTTCACATTGACTTCCATTTTGATTCGTGAACATACATTAATATCAAGGCTTAACATAACTGTGGTTCATGGAGAGACCTTGATATTTAAAACATAACTGTGGTTCATGGAGAGACCTTGATACCTAAAACATAACTGTGATTCATGAAGATACATTACCATCTAAAACATAACTGTGGTTCATGAAGATACATTACCATCTAAAACATAACTGTGGTTCATGAAGATACATTACCATCTAAAACATAACTGTGGTTCATGAAGTGACGTTAATAGCTAAACATATCTGTGGTTCATGAACAAACTTAATACTTAAATATAGCTATGGTTCATGAACAAACTTAATACTTAAATATAACTATGGTTCATGAACAAACTTAATACTTAAACATAACTGTGGTCCATAGAGAGACATTAATACCTGAAACATAACTGTGGTTCGTGAAGAGACATTAATATCTAAAACATAACTATGGTTCATGAACAAACTTAATACTTAAACATAACTGTGGTCCATAGAGAGACATTAATACCTAAAACATAACTGTGGTTCGTGAAGATACATTAATATCTAAAACATAATTATGGTTCATGAAAAAACTTAATACTTAAACATAACTGTGGTTCATAGAGAGACATTAACACCTAAAACATAACTGTGTTTCATAAAGAGATATGAACATCAAGGCTTAAGACAACTGTGGTTCATGAACAAAGATTATTATCTAAAACATAAGTGAGGACCGTGAAGAGTTGTTAATATTAAGGAACCACATAACTGTGGTTCATGAAGAGACATTGGTATCTAATATATAACTGTGGTTAATGAATAGATATTAACATCAACCCTTAACATAACTATGGTATCAATGAGTGACAACGTGATAATTAAATAAATTATTCATAATGCTTTAAGGTATAACACTCAACAAGCTAACATTTTAGTAACGTCTGTTGTTGATATAGCAAACGCTTTTATAAACTATAACGACATTAAACCAAAATGCGTGTTCAGTCGACCAATAAAAACACAGTTCTAAAAATATTGTTGATCTCGATACGATGATACTGGTATTAAATATTTCAATAGAACCAAGCCAGAAAGTACACTATTTGATAACTTCCCATGTAAAGTACGTTTTGGATTATGTATTTATAAACTCATAAGATTGTCAGCCTTTCCACACAAAAAAAATAATTTTGATTAGGTACTAGTCATTCGAGAATAATAAATTACATTGTTCTTTCAACGGTTTGAATGAAGATTAAAAGAAGCCGCGTGAGAAATACTCTTAAAAACTAAAACCTGATTATTGTTGATTAAATACATTTAAACAATGGTAATGAATTTACGGAAATCCAACCTAGAGATTGTAACGATTCCTGCCTTCACCAAACCGTTGCGTTTTTACCCAAAGTCTCGTGACTCTGCCTTCACCAAACCGCTGCGTTTACCCAAAGTCACGTGGCTCTGCCTTCACCAAACCGCTGCGTTTTTACCCAAAGTCACGTGACACTGAAACACATTTGTAGGTTTTTATCGTTTGTAAAATAGAAAGGATGCTGTTAGCAGATCCCTTGTTCACCACCATTTCTATATCTTAAATTGTCCCCCAGTAGCACAGCTGTATGTCTGCGGACGTACAACGCAAGAATCCGGATTTCGATACCGTGGTGAGCAGAGCACGGATAGCCCATCGTGTAGCTTCGTGCTTAACTTAAAACAAACAAACAAACTATATCTTAAACAACACTTTGTTTTCAACACCACGTGATTTTAGGTTCCTTCCTGTGAAACATTTTAATGCTGTATTTTCACTTCCAGTTTGTTTGTTTGGATTCAAACTGTTGTTGTTTTCCAACAGTCTTGCACATCCAGTTCTGCCTCCGTTTATAGAACGTAGAAATTATAAAGCATGTTCAATCTTCAGCCCATAGATACAGTGATCAGAATCTGATTTTAAAAGTACGTTTACGGCTCAACAAACATCATTTCATATACTGAGTATATATATATATATAAGTTTGTTTGTTTCTTGTTAAGCACGAAGCTGTACAATGGGCTATTTGTGCTGTGCCCACCACAGGTATCGAAACCTAGCGTCATAAGCCATCAGAGTTACCGCTGAACCACTAGGGGCATATATATATAAGATTATCCATCCTGAAAAATTTTTCACGTGTTACAGTTTAAACTAAACTTATCATGATTATTATTATGCCCCAAGTAACGACTTGAGTCTGTCTTTGAGACAGGTAGAGAATTACCTTGAATATTCAGCAATGTCATAAACGTTAGAACCACGGGTATCGAAACCCGGTTTCTAGCGTTGTAAGTCCGCAGACATACCGCTGTGCCAACTGTACCACTGGGGGGGGGGGGCGGCAGTGGACGAGGATGACCAGCAACAAAGAACAATTATCAAAATAAAGATTTAGGGGGAAAAAACAGTTGTGCGTTGCCTTTGGTTACATTATTTGTTGTTATTTACTTCAGTTGTGATAGCAACGTCCAAAATTGATTGATTCTTGTTTAGTTCTATGTACTTTCAGAAACAAAATCTGAACAAAGTTTTCGTTAATACTACTATTATTATATTTCTTTAACCGATTTACTTGTGCTAACACAATTGCTACACTAATAATTCTTAGCGTCTTCGTTATGAGTTATTGTAAAGAATACGCTATGCTACGTTCTTCTGCGTATCTTTCGCTGATTATTAAAATCTATATAAATATAATAGTACTGTAACTGTACATGTAACTACTTCGCAGAATGTGGATAAACCTTCACCAAAATTGGTATGGAGGTTCATTAGGTCCATGTGGGGGGGTACTTACAAATTTTCAGTTTTGCATTTTACGTTTTGTGGTTTTTATGGGTGTTTTTAAGATTTTACCAATACTTCGCCCCCTGTTGATGGAGCTTCACCAAATTTGGCTAATTGGGTCCATGCGTGAGCTACATGCAGTTTTGCATTTTGTGTTTTTCCATTCTTAAAATTACGTATAATGGAAGCAACTTTTCATGTCCTAAGATAACCTTTCATTAATCATGAATTGACATAACTTTCGTCCATGGGACGGGTACTCCAGCTGATAATAAATAAATTTGAATCCCGAGTTACGATAATAGGATTTGGATGTCGTCGAACTTCAGAGTCGTCAAAAATAAGAAACGATGCGTCACAGAATAAGAAAATAATGATAAGTAGAGAACGGATGCTAAGCCTCCAAGTCAGATAGTTTACTGTTGCCAATTTGTTTACAATGCACCACCTCACGGATGCGAACTTACGCTTTGTATAGATGGCGGTAAATGAGGACAAAGAATTGATCAGGAAACATGACAGAATCGGATGATACTTCAGTTATAGTAGGAATTAAAGAAAGGGAAATAATATATTTTAAAAGTTAAAATTGTAAAGGAAAATATTCTTGGATAGAAGTGAAAGGTTAGTGAACAGAATTAGAGAAAAGTAGAAAAGAAAGTACTAGAGAAACTAAATAAGATGTAGAAAATGGCAGCAGAGAAAGGAGTGAAACTGAGAGTAAGGATGAAGGATAAAAAAAGTGAGTAGGAGTGGGTTTGATCAAGAATGCAAGTCAGGAAGTTATATATTAAAAACTGTCGAAGTCCTGGGAAGCAGAAAGAAATAAGTTGAATTTATTATATCAAATAAAGAACGAGAAAATAAGGTTTGGGGAAAAGATTGAGATTAGTAAATCAAGTAAGGAGATATGGAGGGTGTTTACCATATTGAGAGAAGATACAGTGAAAAAACGGTGAATATTAAAGACAGAGGGAAAAGATACAGTGTAAAAACATGATTATGGAAGACAAGAGGAGAAAATACGGTGGAAAAACAGTGAATGTGGAAGACAGAAGGGAATATACAGTGGAAAAACAGTGAAGATTAAAGACAGAGGGAGAAGATACAGTGGAAAAACAGTGAATGTGGAAGACAGAAGGAGAAGATACAGTGGAAAAACAGTGAATGTGGAAGACAGAAGGAGAAGATACAGTAGAAAAACAGTGAATATATGGAAAATGTTTAAGCATATTCTAAAGTGTAAAGAAGTAAAGACAGAATGACAAGTGATTAAAATAATGATAGGAAGAATCTAAAAAAATCGATGGTTTGTAGATGGAAGAGGAATTTGAAGAACGAATAAAACTTTTAGGAGCAGAAATTGTTGAAAACAAGGTAGTGAGACGAATGAGGTTTTTTGAAATGCAACAAAAGAAATAAAACATATATTAGCGGATACTAAAAATAAGTTCTGGAAGATGTGCAAAGAGATGGAGGGAAGCTGATCAAGAAATGATGCAGATGTGAGGAATTATAGAGAAGTGTCATTGTTAAGTGTAACGTAAATTAATGATTAGTGATGACAATAAGAGAATGGTTAAAAGAAAATGAAATAAGGGATATCGTGTGTGTTATTGCATAGCAAAGCCACACAGGCTATCTGCTCCGTCCACCGAGGAGAATAGAATCCCTGATTTTATCTTTATAAATCCCCAGACTTACTGCTGTCCCACCGGCGGACGTAAGGGATAATTAAGCAGGATTTAGGAAATAATATGCCATCAGAGATAATAGATTTGTTTTAAACGTTTTAATAGAGAATAAGTTATAAATAAAGAGGATTGTTTGTTATGGATTTCGCGCAAAACTACACGAGGGCTATCTGCGCTAGCCGTCCCTAATTTAGCAGTGTAAGACTAGAGGGAAG
>NW_013668023.1:181591-182791 GCF_000517525.1 Limulus polyphemus | reverse complement strand
AAATGTGGAGTTGATCCACAGAAGGAAGATGAGTACAGCTACTTTGTTACCAGGATGATATTTGGAATTATATCAATAATTCATCATCAGCTCTGTTCGTGATACCAAAGCCTGATTATTAGATTTAAATACACCTTCTTCTAAACGAATGATGGGGTGGGGGTGGGTTATTATTATTATCAATATTATTATTCTAGGCCTAGGATGGCTTGGTGGTTGAGGCGCTCAACTCGCAATCTGCGGTCGCGGGTTCGAATTCCCGTCATCAAACATGCTCATCCTTTCAGCTTGTAGGAGCGTTATAATGTGACGATCAGTCCCACTATTTGTTGGTAAAAGAGTAGCCCAAGAGTGGGAGGTGGGTAGAGTTGACTAGCTGCCTTCCCTCTAGTCTATAACTGCTAAATTAGCGCAGGTAACTCTCGAGAAGCTTTGGGCGAAATTCATAACAAACCAAACCAGTTTTTATCATTTCACTTTAACCCAATGATTAACATGTTTTTCAGTTTTTTTTCTTCTTCTCTTGTAATACTTACACGTTAAATAAATCGTAGCAGATTATCAACTTTCTCATACAATTGTCATTAGTATAAACTTTAATACGTCACGCGTCAGAGGTGTTTAAAGTCTGGATGGTACAATGATGGGAACAGGGCATTAGGGGTCAGAACCCCATCTACAATACAAGTTTATTTGATTTAGCGCAAAGTTACACAAGGGCTTTCAGCGTTAGTCGTCCCTAATTTTGAAGTGACAGACTAGAGGGAACGAAGATACTCAACACCATCCACCGCCAATTCTTGGACTATTCTTGTCAGACTAAATAGTGGAATTTAACCGTCACTCTTATAACACATTCACGGCCCCAAAATTCGGAACGTGTGTTTTGTTTTTGTCTTTGACGATAAGGGACGCGAACCATGGAAACCCAGTTCAACAGTCGGCACGTTAACCACAGTACTATCCCGTCTCAAAGGGATCTAGCATCCACTTCTCCCCCCTTTCTCCCCCATAAACATCTCCATAGAATTACGATTTTATTCAGTTGAATTGAGTTTTTTAGTCCAAAATAATGATTCACTATAAAAAAAGAAAAATGTTAAAATAAATTTAGTGGCCGGAGATGAAGAATCGAAAAAATGAAACGTAGAAATTAAGGTAAAAAATAGAAGGTTATGAGTTGATCATTAAATAAAGAAA
>NW_013668023.1:175279-180646 GCF_000517525.1 Limulus polyphemus | reverse complement strand
AAGGTAAAAATAGAAGGTTATGAGTTGATCATTAAATAAAGAAATTAAGGTAAAAATAGAAGGTTATGAGTTGATCATTAAATAAAGAAATTAAGGTAAAATATAGAAGGTTATGAGTTGATCATTAAACTTCTTATTTCTTGTGGGTTTTTTTAGCTCAAAGCTGTACAATGGACTGTCTGCGGTCTGTCCCTGCCTATCGTTTAGAATCGAACCCCGGATTTTAATGTCGTAAATCTATAATCTTATTGTTGGCTTACGGGGGGTGGGGTACTGTTTCCAAATTAAGTTTACTTGATATCTTTTTCTGTTCCCATTGTATCAAACCAATCTACTCTAATTGCTAAAATGTCCATTGGAGGTTTTCCGATCCATCCCCCTCGCCCCTCCGTAATTTCTGCTTGAATTCTGACAACCTTATTATAATATAGTGACTTCAAACTACTATAATGCGGAATTGTTTCAGTATTTCAAGCTGATATAAACTTACCGTTTCTGTATATATTTTTTTTACCATTTCTTGTTCATTATTGTCTAAGTGATTTAAAAGTGGAACTTTATGCATTTGTATTTCATTATAGCCTCCCTCCAGCGACTCGTCGGTAATCTTGATAATGCTGAAATTCTGGGTTCGATTCCTATAGTGGTCACTGCTCAGACAGCTCTTTTTAGTTTTATACATAATGATTGCAAACCATCTAGTGGAAATGAGCGCTCAGATTTTTATAAACTTCGACTCAGGGTAATTAGTTGAAGAAGAAAACGAAAGTTTTAAGTCAAAAAGCCCCCCCCCCTCCCCAGTGGCACATGTGGTATGTCTGCGGACTTACAACACTAGACACCACGTTTGTTTGTTTGTTTGTAGTTAAGCACAAAGCTACACAATTGGCTATCTGTGCTGGGGGGGGGCAGAAGAAACCACGTTTCACCACCCATGGTGGGCAGAGCACAGATAGCCCATTGTGTAGCTTTATGCTTAATTACAAACAAAAACAAGAAGTAATAAATAAAGCTGAACCTTCTGTAAAAGCTGAAGTGACAACCTGAAAATGTCGAAAATGCTTGTAATTAAAATTATTCAATAATTTAAATAAATTTGAAAAAAAATAGAGTTTAATATACACGATGAATGAAACAAAGGACTGTTCTTCCTTTTGATTAATTTCTTCTTAACCAGTGTTTGATAAAATTGTAACGTGACTATATTCGGTATGTCTGCGGGCTTATACTGCTAGAATCTGGGTTTTGATACCCGTGGTGGGCAGAGCACAGATAGTCCATTGTGTAGCTTTGTGCTTAATTACAAACAAACAAACAATTTCAGGAAGAAACGACATCTGATCCGTTTTCTAGTTCTGGACAGGTTTTACGTTAATGTTTCAGTAATAAAATGGTAGTATAATGACAGTACGTTCTTCATTCGGTTAAATCATTATCATCGTTTGTTTTCTAGGCTCATGAAATAAGTAGGAGTCTTAAGAATCAAACACACGTTTTCGTAAACAACTACCGTAAAATGGAAACTGTTTTTATTCGTCAGATGGTCCATATGTTCAACGTTCCCATAGTAACAGTGACATCACTTAGTAACGTGGCATGATTACTTCGGGTTCTGTTTCTCAAAGCAATACTGCCTTTCTAGAAGTGAGAAAAAATATATTTTATTTTTATTTGGGGTAAAACTAATGAGTGTCGGCTTTAGGCCTAAGTGAGCTAAGCAACCGCCTAAACCACATCAGAACTAAATGGGAGGGAGGGGAGGGTACTCTAGAGACCCATCTGGGTTCGCACTAGCCGATAACTATTTCTACCACCACCGAAACCCGAGCAATCCGGGTTTCAGGTTTCAAGGTGTCCACATTAGAGTTCAACATTTATATCGGTTCCACGATATGTCACTTAGCACTTCGAATCAAACCGAATACGTGGTCAATAACGGTCACTTTTCCAAATCTCATTGTTAATCTGATGATGACCTAAGGAGGTCGAATCGTTGTTACTTGTTTTGTGTTTTAAATCAAAGTTTTAATGTCCACATCATCCATCTTTACTATATATATATATTATTATTATTATATATATATTATTATTTATTTATTTACTTCAAGTCTGTTCCTCGCCATCATGAATCTTAAGCCGAACGATGAAAATCGTTCCAACATTTTACTACACTTCAACAGCATGTGTAATGGGACACCTGGTGGTAAAGACTTCATTATTTTCCACTTAGCAGAGATCGAAAGAGACTATATTAATTAGACATTTGGAATTAAGCCTTAATGATATCTTAGTCTTTTTCGTTGCATTATTGTTATAATATTTAATATTATACATTTATAGTAAACACAAACATTGATATTGCTATTAATTAGACATTTGGAATTAAGCCTTAATGATATCTTAGTCTTTTTCGTTGCATTATTGTTATAATATTTAATATTATACATTTATAGTAAACACAAACATTGATATTGCTTATATGCGACAATTGGTAGTTATTGACGTCATAAGTGAACATAATAAAAGCTGAGAAGGTTATATAAATGTGCGACGTTCAGTTTAATTACAGCCATAAAAAAATAAGCTTTTACTTTGTTTATAAAATAATGAAATCACTTTTTCAATCTCTGGAAAAAAATATTTAATTACTCTGTTTAAATATTAAGCCTTACGATTTATTAAGGTATAGGCCACCATAAGTAAACCTGAACTTATCATTCCAGATAAGCCCCCCAGTGGCACAGCGGTATGTCTGCGGACTTACCACGCTAAAAACCTGGTTTCGATACCCGTGGTAGGCAGAGCACAGATAGCCCATTGTGTAGCTTTGTGCTTAACTTCAAAACAACAAACAACAACAACATTCCAGATAATAAAGAATATTACGAACTTTCTCGTATATGTCTATAACTTTGTCTTACGTGTCTCCCGGTGGGTCAGTTCTGGAGGTTAAAATGCTAAAAATTGGAGTTCGATCCCTCGCGGTAGCCATTGTGTAAAACTACGAAGAATATCTTTCCTCGTGATACTAGGATGTGGCAGTACACTGGGCAACGCTTACACATAGCGAGTAGATACACAATATAATCTTAAAAATATAAGGCCCGGCATGTCCACGTGGTTAGGGCACTCGACTCGCAATCTGAGGGACGTCCTTTCAGCCGTGGGGGAATTATAATTTGTCAATCAATCCCACTATTCGTTGGTAAAAGAGTAGCGCAAGAGTTGGCGGTGGGTGGTGATGACTAGCTGCCTTCCCTCTAGTCTTTCACTGCTAAATTAGGGACGGCTAGCGCGGATAGCCCTCGTGTAGCTTTGCGCGAAATTCATAATAAATAAACAAACAATCATGATGGTTTCGATGGTAGCCATGATGGAATCCAAGATGACAGCTGGTTGGGACAAGATCTACATGAATTTCCGTACAAGAATCTACACGAATGCCAAAATTCATATATTCAAATGACAATTCTATGTGCATTTAAAACATATTTTGAGTAATGTTAATCTTTGATAGCGGCCATATTTGAATCCAAGGTTGGGGCAAGATCTGATAATCTCTATATGAAAATCTACATATATGCCAATTTTCATGCTTTTCTAAGAATTTGGACAATTATTGGTTCTTATGCGCTGGACTACTAAGAGCTTATGAGTGAAAGCAAAGAACAATATGATACAATATGTCAACCACATTACATCTGCCATAACCGTGCCGACGAAGCCTTTCATCCAATACCAGGGCTCATCAGGTCAGAAGGGATACGACAGGCATAGTTGTGACCTAAGCGATATTTATGTCATCAATTTTCGTGAAGAGCTACTATTATATTAAACGTCTTTTGAAGAGGCGCTCAAATTTCGATAAGACGTTTGGAGGGAACGGTCAGTGAGAAAGGTTTTGTTCAATTATCGAAATAAAGAGTCAAATTCGCAACTTTTTCTTCAGATTTTGCAGGTTTTATTACGATATTTTAAAAAGTCATTTTTAATGCACGTCAGGTTTGCAAATCAGAGGGCGATTAAGTTTTCGGTTAGATATCTTATAAGCTTGTTTACAATTTGTTACAGACATTATATCAATTTTCACAGGATCGCATTTCTGTATCTATAAATTTAACTATTTTATAATGCAAGTTATGCAACGAAAATGAAGCACAGCACTTCTGTATTATCGCTTTTTATTTTCACGTTAATATTCACAATCTTATTTTCTAGGAGCTTCAAAAGAAAGATGGGTTGCATTTGTTCCTTCTTTAAAGCACTAACATCATATCACGGAACACATCTCACACCGAAGCAGTTGGAACGTCAACGCCAACAGAGGGCGCGTAATACCCAACCATTTCCCCTGAGGGAACCTTCTTGTAGCGGAACGTCAGAGAAAGATAATGAAAGGCCGGGATCTGGATTTTCATCTCCAATTCGGCCAAGACAATTAAGC
Source organism: Limulus polyphemus (assembly GCF_000517525.1). Taxonomy (NCBI): domain Eukaryota; kingdom Metazoa; phylum Arthropoda; class Merostomata; order Xiphosura; family Limulidae; genus Limulus; species Limulus polyphemus. The sequence goes on along the minus strand of NW_013668023.1, from coordinate 176,202 downwards.
GAAGAAGACAAACTTCTAAGTTTTTCATCACAGAGACCAAAACTAGGAGATGGGGAACGCCAGCTAAGTTTCGGTCAGCAAAAATTTAAGACACCATACACGAAATCTACGTCATAGCTCAAGAAATCACAATGTATACCATTTGATGTTTTAATTTTATTTTGCTGTTTTAAGCCTAACATTTACTTAGTATAATATTGCCTGGCTTCCAAATAACTACTCTTTCATTAAATCAATTTCAAAACAGTACTAATACTCATTTAGCATATCCAATCTAAACTTCTAAGGCCCTTTGAATTTTTAAAAATTGCAATATTTAAATAATTCCAGTTTACTGATGTAGTTGTAACATTAAAGAAATTTTTATTTCTCATATAAAACGCTTATTTATTATTAAATTAATGATTGTGAATTAATTACTACGTGGAACGTCCGAAACTCAAGTTACATAATTAATAAACTCTCTGTAACGTTTATTTCATCTAAAAAGTGGGATTATTACCTGTTTGAAACTACATAGATAATCGACCCTGGAGAACGAACACAGACACAAAAATATTTATTAAAACATTTTACTTTGTAACGTTTTCTCAGTTTGTCAAACCTCAGGATTAAGTCTTTAAAATAATCTGCGTGGCAAAAAAAAAAGCGCCATCTACCACTTTTCACCAACGGGATGAATTCGATACAAAAAAAAATATTAATCGTATATCATAAACTTGGAAGTTTTGTGCACATATGGTGAGCGTCATCATAAAATTTCACTTCGGCTTAATCTCAGTAATGCCTAATATTTCAGAGTTTAAACCGTAATATATTAAAGTTCTATAACAGTTTCTTGGTCCTTTATCTCTCATCATCCAGCCTAACTGGTGATCTCTGGTATCGAACACAAATTTTCTAAGACGGTGACTTGTGCGACA
>NW_013668023.1:160587-174345 GCF_000517525.1 Limulus polyphemus | reverse complement strand
TTTTTTTTTTTTTTTTCTTTTTTGAATTGAGTATAAAACAGCAGTAGTTATTGAAATCGTGAATTCGTCGCAAGGCGGAGCTTACAACATGTTGTTATGCTGCAATGGGAATTTAGATCTGCCTGGATTACATTATATATAAATAAATATATATATATAAGAAAAAGAATGAATGGAATATTAATTAAAATTTAAAGTAACGTTCTTAATTATAGGGAGCCTTAGCTTGAGTGAAACGTGTCGTCGACAATGGCTACGACGAAAATAATGTGTTTGAAAAACTGGTATTATACACTTTTAATTCTTAAAAATCTAAGGTACTAGATAAAGAATCTGGTGTTTAAAATATAATAATGTATTATGACGAGTATAATTAATTATAATCATGTTTCGCCTGCTTTGAAAAGGTATTCACGCCATAACAATTGTTGTTGTAACAAATGGCTTATTTAAATTGCGTTCCGACCACTATTGTGTTTATTTTGTCCCAGCCAGCCTGATGAGCTCTGGATTGAGCGAAATGCGTCGTAGGCAATGGATATGAGAAATGTGGTGGAAATACTGTTATTATACCCTATTATAATTCTTGAAAATCCGTAATGGACTAGACAAATAATGTATTGTTAAAAATATAAGAGGCCTCAGGCTAATACATTATGACAACTATATATGATTAATTAAAATTACGTGTACTTGTAAGAAAAACATACACTGCTAACTAAAGTTATATGTACTTCTAAGAACAACATACACTGCTAACTAAAGTTACATGTACTTGTAAGAAAAACATACACTGCTAACTAAAGTTATATGTACCTCTAAGAACAACATACACTGCTAACTAAAGTTACATGTACTTGTATGAACAACATACACTGCCAACTAAAGTTACATGTACTTCTTAGAACAACATGCACTGCTAACTAAAGTTACATGTACTTGTATGAACAACATACACTGCCAACTAAAGTTACATGTACTTCTAAGAACAACATACACTGCTAACTAAAGTTACATGTACTTCTAAGAACAACATACACTGGTAATTAAAGTTACATGTACTTCTAAGAACAACAAACACTGCTAATTAAAGTTACATGTACTTGTATGAACAACATACACTGCTAATTAAAGTTACATGTACTTCTAAGAACAACATACACTGCTAATTGAAGTTACATGTATTTCTAAGAACAACATACACTGCTAATTAAAGTTACATGTACTTCTAAGAACAACATACACTGCTAATTAAAGTTACATGTACTTCTAAGAACATACACTGCCAACTAAAGTTACATGTACTTCTAAGAACAACATGCACTGCTAAGTAAAGTTACATGAACTTGTATGAACAACAAACACTGCTAATTAAAGTTACATGTACTTGTAAGAACAACATACACTGCTAACTAAAGTTACATGTACTTCTAAGAACAACATACACTGCTAATTAAAGTTATGTACTTCTAAGAACAACATACACTGCTAATTAAAGTTACATGTACTTCTAAGAACAACATACACTGCTAATTGAAGTTACATGTATTTCTAAGAACAACATACACTGCTAATTAAAGTTACATGTACTTCTAAGAACAACATACATTGCTAACTAAAGTTACATGTACTTCTAAGAACAACATACACTGCTAACTAAAGTTACATGTACTTCTAAGAACAACATACACTGCTAACTAAAGTTACATGTACTTGTATGAATAACATGCATTGCTAATTAAAGTTACATGTATTTCAAAGAACAACATATAAGTACATGTAACTTTAATTAGCAGTGTATGTTGTTCATACAAGTACATGTAACTTTAGTTAGCAGTGTATGTTGTTCTTAGAAGTTCTTTAGTTAGCAGTGTATGTTGTTCTTAGTTACATGTACTTGTATGGACAACATACACTGCTAAATAAAGTTACATGTGTTTGTATGGACAACGTACACTGCTAACTAAAGTTACATGTACTTGTAAGAACAACATACACTGCTAACTAAAGTTACATGTACTTGTAAGAACAACATACACTGCTAACTAAAGTTACATGTACTTCTAAGAACAACATACACTGCTAACTAAAGTTACATGTACTTGTATGGACAACATACACTGCTAACTAAAGTTACATGTACTTCTAAGAACAACATACACTGCTAACTAAAGTTACATGTACTTGTAAGAACAACATACACTGCTAACTAAAGTTACATGTACTTGTACGAACAACATACACTGCTAAATAAAGTTACATGTACTTGTAAGAACAACATACACTGCTAACTAAAGTTGCATGTACTTCTAAGAACAACATACACTGCTAACTAAAGTTACATGTACTTGTAAGAACAACATACACTGCTAACTAAAGTTACATGTACTTCTAAATAGGATTTCGGTCACCGAAAAGAATAAATTTAGAATCATCATAATATTTTTTAGAGGAAATAGTTTATGACAAATCAAGAAATTTGGATTAATAACCCCAGTTACAATGAATTAATTAATGCACTTATATCGGTATCTACTTTGGGACAACAATAAAAGGAAACTATAATGATGATGGAAAGGTTTTTTTTAAGAATATATATTTAATTTAAAAGAAAGTAAAGAAAAATAAATCCACTGGGTTTTCAAATAACTACATATTTCATTATGAATTAACTGAATAATATTTAATAGAAATAAACTTTAAAATATAACCCACTTACAACAAATGAAAGCTTCTTTTAACTCAAGAAATGAAAATGCTTGGTTTTATTACACTGTTGACCAATAAAATATTGATATGAAAAATAATTAACCAATAGTTAGACATTAACTAGGCATTTGGAAAGAAAAATAAATTAGTATTTGATCAAAATGCTTTTAAACACATTAATATGGGCTTGGCATGGCCTGGGGGTTTAAGCACTCGACTCGCAACCGGCTGGTCGCGGGCTCAAATTCCATCAACAAACATGCTCGCTCTTTCAACTGTGGGGACATTATAATGTGACACTTAATCCCACTATTCGTTGGTAAAATAGTAGCCCCTAGTGTTGGCGGTGGATGATGTTGACTAGTTGCCATCTATCGAGTTCATCACTTCAAAATTAGTGCAGATAACCCTCGTATAGCTTTACGTGAAATACAACAAACAACAATTTCAACGAAAAAATTCCTAACAATTTTAAAATATATATATACTTTTTAAAAAGGCAGAAAGAAAAACAAATGAAAGATAAGGGAGATCTAGAAAGAAAGAATAAGAGATCAAAGAATCATCTAGGAGAAATTAAAGCGGCACATTTAGTCACTATTACCCGCAAAGAGAATGAAGACTTATAACTTTAAAAAGTGGGTTTTCATACCCGTTGTGGGCAGAGCACAGATAGCCCACCGTGTAGCTTTGCGCTTAACAACAAAAAACCCGAATAGAAACTTTAACTTGCCACTTTCATTGTATCGTAAATATACGAGTTTACATATTTATAATATGTAAATTAATATGGCCAACAATGTTTTCACGGTGTAATATAAAATAACACACTTATTACTTAAATCTTTGTGTCAGTTTTTCATTGATGAGTTTGTGAACTGGTAGTGACATTACCTAAAGCAAGTTTGTTTTAGATAAAATTCACTGTCAGTTGTTACACTTCTGACATAAAAGTCTAAATATTTCGCATAAAAAAGGAGAGTTATGGGAGCTTAATGAAAAGCAAGCAAAAATTTGTATATACTGAAAACACTATCATTCACAAACGACTTAAATATCAACTCATTTCAGTAATCAAAAGTTGAAAATGGCAAGTCTGTTTAGAATGTTCGCGCAAAGCCACACAAGAAACTATTTGTACAAATCAGTCTCTAATTTTGAACTGATAGGCTGGGGGGGGGGGGGAGGCACCTAGTCAACAGTATTCACCAATGAATTATTGAGTTATTCTTGTCCAACCAAACAGTGGGATTTAACCCATCACTCTTATAGAGCGCTCACAGTCCCGAAGGGCTGGGGATGTGATCCATAAACTCTCACACCCATAGTTAGGGCGTCCTAGCCACCCAAGCTCGTTTAACAAGGACTTTAAATGCCACAATAAAATGAAAGTGGAAATAACAAAGTTTTAACATAGTTGATAATAGTTAACAGTTTTATGATGTGATGCTATAATATGATATTTTAAGAGTCAAAGTCAGGGGCGTAACTGAGGGGGTCAAACGACCACCCAATATTATAAACAGCCTAAAAAGTCCACTATCTTCTAAATTTTTAAATAAACACTTGACTATCTTAAGTTTTTAGTACTTTCGGTTTAAAATTTTCATTTAGACAACGGTAATTCATTTCTATTTATTGTATAGAAGAAAAAGTCCACATTATTTTGGAAAAACACATCCACCACCACCCTACTCTGTAGTGTTGACTACACCCCTAAACTTTTAAGTTCGTGCCATAAATGACATTGACACATGTGACCCTGCTATGGCTTTTAATTATATTTTATTATTTGTATCTTATTCTATATGTAATATTTAAATTTAATGACTGTGATCTTTGCTACATTATTTGACTTTTGTTTTAATAAAAACGTTTACCGTTTTAGACAACTACGAGGAAAGTCACGTGTTAAATATTTAAGTCATGTATATTTCAGTTGATACAAATATATAACACAATAAATCTGACATTTGTTTAAAAGTTTGAGAACATAACAGACATTTCAATGAAAATTTGTAAAGAGACGCGTGTTTGCCGTGTTTTTTAGAGCTTTGGAGCTAGGTTCATGTCCATAAAAACCACAAAGTATTCCCTGCACTTTACGCTGTGAGCGTCTTATAAAAGTATAAATCCATCCCTTAGTGTGAATGGTGGGTTGTAGGGTATTGGTAACTAGTTACCTTTCCTCTTGTCAGCAGTTCAAAATTAGTATAAATCCATCCCTTAGTGTGAATGGTGGGTTGTAGGGTATAAATCCATCCCTTAGTGTGAATGGTGGGTTGTAGGGTATTGGTAACTAGTTACCTTTCCTCTTGTCAGCAGTTCAAAATTAGTATAAATCCATCCCTTAGTGTGAATGGTGGGTTGTAGGGTATTGGTAACTAGTTACCTTTCCTCTTGTCAGCAGTTCAAAATTAGGAATGGCGGCAGATACGTTAATAGTGTTGGGCGAGTTCTTTTGGATTATTTGGTATAAATAATGCCAAGTTCAGTCCACCTAATGATATGAATTAGTCTGTTGTTTCATTAACATTTACTACAGGCTAATTTCACTTGTAGCCCTAACTTCACAAATAAGGTGTCAATGGAAATTACAAGATTAAAGGCATGACTTATTAAGTGACTTGTATAATTTCGTGTTAATTAATCAATAACAAACTAACTCACTGAGTAACTGAATATACGTGATAACACTAACTACTACCACTGAACTGAATCACTCATTAACTCATTGCTTTCCTGATTCGTGTATATATATTGTACCCTTGTTTCTACATACTTCACGAAATTTCTAAATTCTACAGAGGCCTTAACTTTCATGAATTTTTAAATATTGCATCATACGCCCTCTAATAAACAAATAAACATCTAAATTAAAATGTTAAAAACTATAGCTTACAACAGCAGCTTTGCCATATACAAAAAATATAAATACAAGTTTATTAAACTGTGACGCAGAATTTTTAAACACGTTATTGTATTTGTGCATTATCAGTGAAATTTAAAATTTGCAAGTTTAGAATCATGACTATCCTTGTTATATATATAATTTAGTCGATGTGACAACCTAGATCATTGATTTCCAAACTGTGTGTCACGGCAAGTCGCTATGGGTGTCGTGAGAGTTTCATTACATGAAGTATAATTAAGAACAGAACGAAAACTCTACAAAAGGATATTGCATATGGCAGCAGAGGTGTCACGCAGATCAAGGTAAGTGTATCAGATGGAAATAGTCCCACCCCTCAGTGTGAAAATGCCCAATTTAAGTTGCAGGACTTAACATTTTAAATAGTTCACAGAAAATGAAAAGAGAAACAGTTACCTGATGCCCTATCTAGACATTCTACTGGTCACCCAGAAAAAACTCTAGATTTGTATGTGGATAAGCTATTACCTACATTTTGTTTTTGTTTTTTTATCTTTATGCCATTGTCAACGTTAGCACTCGAGAACATTTGATTACTGAACAAGCTAAAGACGATGAGTATACACATATTTACTCTTACTTGAATATTGAACAGTTGATATTTGGTCTGTATTCACTATTGCTAGCAACCCTTTTTGTGTAATAAAGGACACTGTCATTCAATAAAATAAATCCAAACACTGTGTCTTGAATAGTGAATACAGACCAGATATTCCCAAAATACTGAGACTAGTGATGTTTATAGAATTTCAGGATCATCCTACGGCTTGTCATCTAGGTGTTAGAAAAACAAATGCAGTTAATGTTCTGGTATGAGAAAGGACATTAAAAGTTATGTATTATCGTGCCATGTATATCAAACCGCTAAATTTGACCAGAAACGGCCAGCCGGATATATGCAAAGCACTAAATATATGGAACCTGGTTGTAGCAACTGTTTGTTTTAATTCGCTACAAGTGGGTTAGGGTGGGTGAGTGAAAAAACGTTTGGAAACCACTGGCTTAGATGGACCAACAGACCTTTTAACCCCTTATTGTACTTAAATGTTATATTATGTTGTTTTTTTTTAATAAAATTATAAAAATTTGTATTTGTAAGATTATTCTGAAGCTGTGTCTGGCATAGGGATCAAACCCCTATTTTGACATTATAAGACCTAAAGCTTATTGCTAATCCACCAGAAAACAACGCAAAAATAACGTTTACTTTTTCAAATAATAAAGAAATAAATATACAGTGCGCTGAATGAAAGCAATTCTTTAATAAGCAAACCAAAGCAAAGTCTGAATAATGTTGAAAAAACATTTTTAATACACCATTCTTATCTTTACCAGAGCATGTCGCTAGTAGTACAGCAGTATTTTGGAATGGTAGAACTATTTGTTTACGTGAGTTGGTATCTAAAGTTAGGCCTAAATAACATTCAATCTTGTGTAATACTTTTGCTGCCCAAAATAAATACAAATTTCGTTTTCTGAAAACATAAGTATGTTTAGTATTAGTATATTACTGTTTAACTTATCATTATTAGTCTATTAGTATTAGTCTTTAGCCTGTTACTATTAGTATTACTATTAATATTATTGTAAAATGTAAGTATAAAGCGTAATTAATTTATCTGATCGAAGTTGAACTTGGACTTTTTGGAGGTTAAAACTAATACTAAATAATATCTAATGTTTGTAATAAATAAAAGTGGTAGAAAAATAAAACTGTCTTGGCAAAAGATGACTCCTACCCGGCAAAAATCTATATTTGTGACCCCTTGTCTTACCATTTTCACCAAGGAAAAGGATGGTGCATATTGCATTAACACTTAATTCCCTTCACAATCTTAAACACCTCAATCAGATCTTCCCTAACTCTTCTTATTTCAAGAGGAAACAATTTTAAGAAATATTAACCTGTCCTCATATGATAACCTCTCCATCTCAGATCTCATAGTGTCCCTCCTTTGAACCCTTTTCAACAATGCAATGTCTTTCTTAAGGTAAAGAGCCCAAAACTGAACATAGTACTCTAACTTCCAAGTTAAGCTAACCAGTGACCTACACAATGAAATTATAACCTCTTTTATACTTATATTTAATATTTCAATAAATTCAATCTTAACTTGTATTTGTTCTACACTAACAACTACAGCTGAGTAATTAACTTGGTTAATGAGCTACCTATAAGCATCAGTTGCATTTAAAATAATCAAAATTATGATTAAATTCATTAATGTCAGGAAAATGATTAACTAATCAAAATTAGTGTCTCTGATTATTACTTTTTTTACTATTCCAACTATCCAAGTAGTAGAAATTTTGTCATTATTATTTCTCAGTATGTTTAATTAATTCATGGTTATTCCTTTAATGTTGCGACTTATAAAATATTGAACTAATAAAAATTAGTGTTTTCAAATTACTATTTTCTACTGTTCTAACTTTTCAAGTCTCATGAGGATGATTAGTTAAACTTAGTCAATTAATGAGTCTAGTGATTAATCAATTAGTAAATTCCACTAATCATTTAGCCCTACTAGCATCAGTACATTAGAGTGTGCTTAACCTCATGTTTCTGCTTTGGACCTCTAGAATTGACTGCTTGCTTTTAAAAAAGTAAAATAAGCTTATAAGATTAGCTGTTCACTAGAAATATTCTGTTAAATGTTTGTTGTTTTTTGTGTCAAAATATTCAAATAAATTGACCAAGACCTTTGTTAGTCTATGGTCATTTTACATGTATTTTCATCCATATACTGAAATAATTACTACCTGCATTTACCTAATTTAGATACTTTGGATATATTATCATGACCACGTATAACCTTATACTATTTAAATTTGTTAGCACTTTTATTCAATGGCAGTTGATTTGAAGTGAATCACTTGCAATCTTTAGGCTTGTGTCTCAGTTTTGGAAAGAAATGTTTTTTTATGTAGTTGCATCACCAGAACATAAGTTTTCCTAAGGTTGGATATTGCAAATGTTTAAAGTACAAACAAGTGAAATCAATAAAGATATATTTGTTTTTATGAATTGACTGAACCAAGAATGTTATAATTTTATTTGAAACTTTATTTTTAGAGTACATGGACTTGTACTGCTTAGGTCTCTACTGTGGGAGAATTAGAACAGAAAATGGAACTTGGAGCGATTGTGGGGTAACAGACACATACAATTATGTACATGTTTAATGATGCTATGTAGAGAGTTTACAATGTAGCTTTAATTTAACCAAAGCTCTTGCAGAAAGAAGAGTTTTAATAGCAATAGTATGTGCATGTAGAGTCAAGTTTAAGAATCTAATGGTGTCTCATGATTGTAGTAATGTGATTTGTAAAAATAAATTTAGTAATTTCTTCAATATTTGTAATTTTGACACATCTTTTAATTACAATACCAAATTAAAGAAAGCAAATTGTGATAAGAAAAGTTTTAACCTTTAATAGCATATAATAAAGGATTCTTAGGTGTCAAAGGTCAGTATAAAATAAAAGAGTATTTATTGTAGTAATAATTTGTCCACAGGGTTTTGTGATGGATTGCTTACAAGATTGTTAAAAAGTTGTTGTGAACTGTCTAATTCCATCGTCCTCATTATATTACTTAAGTGTTAGGATGAAACACCAAAATGGGTTTTCTTTATGCACCTTTTTATTTTACATGTTACTTTCAATAAGATAAATTCAGAATAATCTTTTCATACTGTTAGAATTGTATAGTGACAATTTAAAAAAAAACTGATCAAGTTATTTTATATCTTCAATAACTTTAATTTTTTTACATCCACTTATGTGAGCATATTCTTGTTGACTAAAGCTGTCAAATAAATGCTGATATTGTCTGGCAGCTGTACTCAGTCAGATACTAGGGGTGGAACTGAAATATAGATAGAACTTTAATGAAACTCACATTTCCATTCATTATTCTTATGTTATAGTTTTCTTCATGTTAATGAATAACAATTCAGTTATATTTCTGTTAAGATGATTCCAATAAAGATATTTTGTTGGATTGCTGTAATTAAATGTGGATGGATGTGTTCTGTGCTAACATTTTGTGAAATATATTCCCAGCTCTTGATACTTCTATTGTAGTTCCCACAACATTATCTCCCAAAATATTCTCACTCTTAAATATATTTTTATTGAGAACCAAAAAATAATTTTTTTATCATTGACTTTTTTCTTAATAATAATAATGGTTGGTTACTTTGTGTAGTTTGTTTACCTTAACAATAATGGTTGGTTGTTTTGTGTAGTTTGTTTACCTTGATAATAATGGTTGGTTACTTTGTGCAGTTTGTTTACCTTAATAATAATGGTTGGTTACTTTGTGTACCTTAATAATAATGGTTGGTTACTTTATGTACCTTAATAATAATGGTTGGTTACTTTGTGTGGTTTGTTTACCTTAATAATAATGGTTGGTTACTTTGTGTACCTTAATAATAATGGTTGGTTACTTTGTGTACCTTAATAATAATGGTTGGTTACTTTGTGTACCTTAATAATAATGGTTGGTTACTTTGTGTACCTTAATAATAATGGTTAGTTACTTTATGTAATTTGTTTACCTTTTATGTGTTCTTGAGAGATCATGTAGTTCATATACAAAAAGAAATCTTGTCTGTTCACCTTCAACCTTTTGTGAGCTTATAATGATATTGATAATAGAAATGTATTATTGCTTTTAGTATATGAATGTGAAGTTATGTAACATTTTGCACTTCAGATAGAATCCTTGACTAATATTCAAGTTGAGTGCTATTTTGTGTTTGTGTTTCTCAGGTCATCCACTACTAAACATGCTGCTATCATAGTGGGATAGAAGTAGATAAAATGGTAATTAGACTCTAGTGAAGAACACTAACATTTTCAGAGAATGTGTGACAATCAACTGATGAATAATAAGGTAACCTATGGACCAGTGGCAGATCAACGGCCTGCTCACTCACCACATAGACCCACCCAGTCAGAGTCTGCATGATGATTTACTCACCCGAATATGTCAAATGTAGTACATTTGTTTTTAAGTTCCCTGTAACTCCATAAGTTGATAAGTCTTCTGCCTGTCCATTGTAACTTGAGGCCCACCTAAAATTTCATACCTTATTACACCAATGCAACAGACAAAAAGGGACCATTTGGTTCTTCAAGGCTGTCATTGCACACCAACCCATGAGAAAAGTAATAATTTAACCCACTCTTTAGGAAATCATTGATTACTCTCTTAAACCCATGTAAGGCATTGGCCCCACTACTGCCAATGGAAGCCCATTCTATAAATCAATCTTAATATTTGTTTTTATATTCTACTACTGACTTAAGCTTCACAAATGTCAAATACTCATTAAAGAAACCAATACTTAAAACTTGGAAATGCAGTAGGCTGTCTCATATCCAGGCAGCAGAAATTGTAGTCAAAGAGACTATCTGGCTGAAAAATAACATCATGTAAAACGTTGTTATTTTCTAGATTATGGGAAAATCCAACTTCATACAATTTCATATATACAGCATGCCAAGTCTTGTGACAACAAAAATCATTTTGTTCAAGTAGAATTACTTTAGTTTGAGCCTACCTTGATCCATGTTATGTGAACTTTTCCAGAAGTATGTGTAATGGAATGTACATGTACATACCAGAATATTACTTTAAAAAAATTTTTATTCTAGAAGAAACACTGGTTTGAAACTTGTAAATTCAGTAAGTTATGTGCTATTTTAATTATTAGCATTCAGTGTATTGTAAATTCCGTGACTCTTAACACCAAGGTAATAAAATACAGTACTCCCGGACAGGTGTTGTTCGAGGCTCATGACTTGAGTTAACTGACAGATAAAACAGTTATGCAGGAATTTTCCACATTTAAAAAGATTTTTCATCAAGGTTTCGGTTTCATTGCTACAATTACTGCTAAGTAACTGAAAGCTTAATAAATAAACTTAGTATTCCAAAAATTCTTTAATCTCGAAGTCTAAGCTCAAGTGAGGTCCAGTTTAATCAACATGTAGATTGAATTGGACCTACCTTGAACTCAGCCTTCCAGATTAAAGACTTTTTGAAATACTAAGTTTATTTATTACATCTGCTATTGTGCTGCTATATAATGTGAAGAACTGAGTAATGGCCAATGACACTTTTTCTTCACTTCACCTATCAATGTGTAGGTTTTTCTCATAGTGACTAGAAAGCACATTCATACCAACAATATGTTTGGAACTGAAAGCTTAGTTTATATGTGAACAATTCCTACATGTTTATACCTATTGGTTATCTTTGTGTATTGAAAACTTGTCATGTATTTGTGTAAATCGTTAAATTGTGCTACATGATAGTATAATAACAATTGTAACACAACTTATACTCCAGAGTTTTCCGATATTATTGAAAACTGTTGACATGCTGTAAATTTTATATTTACAATATTAACAAACCAGAATAAAAGATATGGACATTTCTGTTTTTTACCAATGACTATAACTGTTGTATTGTAAAACTAATGAATTTTGTAAGTTATATTTTCAGTATCGTTAAGTCACTGGTAGTTTTGAATTATATACATAGTTATCATCATGCACGTTTTTTTTTTACTCTTTTTGTTTTACATTAAGGCCTGTCCCAGGGGCTATAGTGTAGTTCACTGGCCGGAACGTAACTACCAATGTCTTCCATGTATGGGCACACCCACCTTCTACTCTTGGCTGTATCTTGGGTTCATGGCAGTCTTACCTCTGGTGTTGGAGTGGTATCTTATAGACCAAACAGTAAAGCGAAGGAAGTGAGTTGAAAGCTAGTAACACGTTTCTTATCTTACAAAGTTATTTATGATACCATACTGTTACTAAGGTGCTCATGCTTTGTTCAACAGTTTCTGTTGTTTATAATTTAAAATCTTTTCATAATATTATTTAAGCATTTTCCTTAACATTGTGTGTAATTTATCCAATATAGCTTTTTGATAAAGTATATTTCTATATATCTGTTTGTATGAGAACTAAAAATACTTAGTTATTTAGTGTGAGTTAATTAGTTATTTATATTAGTACATTATTCACTTGAAAACATTTCAAAAAACGTAAAGCTTGTTTTATAATTCTTATTGTAGATGTTCATTAACAAATTATTTTTACTAACAGTTGTGCTAAATGTAAATATTGTCTTTCATAATGTTTTTACAGAGTTTAGTAAAAATAGAATTAAAAATAACAAATATATCATTAAAACAATAAATCTTTATGTTAGAAAATTGAAATAAAATATTCTTTGAAAGTTTAGATATGCCTGGTTTATGAACTTTGGCACCAAATTTTGTAGATTTTAAGACCTCAGTTCTGTAGAGATGTTCATTTTGGCCTTATTTTATTAATATCTAATTCAAAGATCTTTTGTAATATAGTTTTGTTTCTTATGAGTACTTTCTGCAGTATTAGCAGCATATTAAAACTACAAAATAAGTTTTATTGATGCCTAAAACGTTTATTTAATCCTTTAAACATTTACAAGCCACCATACGTGTCTTGTCTTGCCACTTTCAGCATTGAGTTCATGAGTTTTAAAAGTAATGAAAGATCATATGTAGTAATGACTTCTTCTATGTCACTTTAATTTATTAGTTTTTTTATCATATAGTCAGTTGTTGCTAAGAAAATCATGGAAGAATGATTATACTTCACGCTTGGAGTTTAACATATAATGTTTCGTATTTAAAATCTTTTTTCTTTCGTTAAATTTAAAAAGCTATTACTCTAGGTTGAAATAAATACCATTTTGTTGTCGGTGGATGTTTTCATTCATGTAATTATTGTAACATACATACTTAATACAAAGTTATAGAAACATTGTAGGCAGGTGAAAACCACCTGAAATCCCAATTTCACAGACTCAGAAATCTTAATTTCGACATGAATAAAAATTGAACTACAATGTTTTGATCATGTAACAAAAGTACCATTTCTAACTGGAAGATGCATACACTGTTTTGATCACGTAACAAAAGTACCATTTCTAACTGGAAGATGCATACACTGTTTTGATCACGTAACAAAAGTACCATTTCTAACTGGAAGATGCATACACTGTTTTGATCACGTAACAAAAGTACCATTTCTAACTGGAAGAT